>NC_138238.1:22234111-22512111 GCF_964197995.2 Scardinius erythrophthalmus | reverse complement strand
AAAAATAGGCTACTGAGTTACTAAAACAATTTTTGCCAAATAATACACCTGTTTTTTCACAGTTTTAACGTTCATGTTTCTATTTGTTTAATATCAAGATCTGAGGTGAATTATATCCATTGTTGTTTTTACAGCTAACAGTTACAAAGCTGGAGCACTAAATCGATTAAATGTATTATTGACAATTAATTGATTGTCGATTAATTGTTAACATTTCTACACTGAATCAATGCTATTTAAGCGTTAGCTTCAGTGTTACCCATGTGACACATTGCTGGCCAGCTTAGTCTTGAAAAATGGTGTTTAACAAGTTGTTTCATTACTATCTTTTAAATAATCAGCATTTTTGAATGTGTTCGTTGAATGAATGGTTTAATGATTCTCTCAAAGACAGTCCATTTTTGTAACAACGTATTGTGTTCTGATTGACATCTTTTCAGTGCATAGAGACGCTGTTTAGTTTTGGTTTGATTGGTTACTGAAAATGTATTCTACTCGTTTTTGTGCATGTTGACCACATGGTAAAACCTATTTATATAGCAACAAATAAATAGAAATATATCTCAATAAATTAATGGTGATAATTTTGCATAATGCGCTATTGAGTTACTCAAAATTACTACAAGGGAAATTCTTTCACTGCGACAGACCTATTGATGATACATTTTTATTGTGATACTTCAAGACATATAATAAAAGATTAACACAAAATGACCTGTTGTTTAAAATGTTAAATTTGATGTTACATTATTTGTGTAAATGAATAGTTTTTTGGACTTGGTGCTGAAATGTAAAGCACAGGACAATAGATTAATTAGAATAACAATATAAATTTTTTAGACGAATATGCTTTCGCTTTATTGAGTGGATATATTTAAAAAAGTGTAGGCCACTTTTTATTGGTAATATCAGTCATTTGGCATTATCAGAACACACAAATGTTTCTTATTTCATTATAATACAATATATTTACCATTATATTTTTTAGTTTATTGTAGTATTTACATTAAAATTAGTAATTTTCCACACAGTAATTTTTATTTTGGGTGAATCATCAATGATACATATTGTCACTATCTATGATATTGATGCATTTTTTTTATTGCATTATATTGTAAGTATTTTAAAATTCAAAAAGGCAAATGGAAAAGATTTTTATATTTAATGTATGTTAGAAATTATTGCCTAAATGAAAGTTTAATGGTTGGTGTATTTAAGGGGACTGGAACATAAGATTGCAGTGAATTAAATAAAATACTTTTTTGTTAGCCATGTATAACCTATGTGATATAGGTTTTAATGTGATGCATGTTTTTTATCAATGGTAAAAGTTTAGTATTTTCTATATTTGGTCTATTTTTGTGTAGAGTCATTTTTGTGATAGACCTGTATCGTAGTTGTGTATGGCAATTTTTATTGGTGTAAAAAATATTTTATACAAGAAAATGTTATAGGCCTAGATGTAGTGTAGAAATGTAATGTTTTGTAGGTGAACCATTTGTTAGGTTTATATGGTAGAATTTAGTGTAAAAATGTTTTGTAATGTTGTTGTTTTTTCTTCAGAACTCCAGTTAAGCTGTGTGATGTTGCGTTTTCTCCTTCACGGCAAAAAAAAGGTGAGTGTGTGTGTTGGAGTTCAGGGCTGCAGAATGTGACTACAATGTTACCAAGCAATGAATGGCAAAGAAAATGAAAGCGTTATGAACTGTTAGTCATTTGTGGTTCATGGACTGTTTATTGTTTTGGTTCATTAGTAGGTTTAGTTATATAGGGTCAGGTCATTTCATATAAAAAAAAGGTTTTAAAATGATTGTCAATGAATGTATTTGTTATTATGAAGCTATTGATGATTATTTAATATAGCAGATTAATTTGATTATGCAGGTGTATTGTTAATCAAAAGATGGGGATAAGTAATTAAAAAAATCATGTTATGTAGTAGGGCTGTGCAATAAGTTGGAAAATCTCATTTGCAATTTTTAATTAAAGACTAACTAGACTAAAAATATATATTTATTGTTTAGATTTTGTATCCCTGTTGTACTGAATTGTCTTAAAAACTGAGTTTTGTATTGGTTTGTTAGTTTTGTGTATTGTCACATCAATAGTTAATATATAATTTGAATGTGAAAGTACGAAACTGAAGAGAGAGAAGCCGAAGGTTTGTATTAAAATGTAAGTTCCAATTGTTTGGCTTATGATTAAACGCAGCAGATAAATGCTGTTTGATTTAATATTTGTATAACCCAATGACATGGTAATGACGCAATAGAGTCCATTGTGTTTAGGGCTTGACAAGGGTATATTTATTAAATTAGTTGTGAGTGATTGGTAGTGATTATTGCTATGAAAGTCTTATGTATCAAATTATTGCATTGTTCCTTAATTATGTGAATGGTTTCCATTTACCAAGTA
This sequence comes from Scardinius erythrophthalmus, assembly GCF_964197995.2. Taxonomy (NCBI): domain Eukaryota; kingdom Metazoa; phylum Chordata; class Actinopteri; order Cypriniformes; family Leuciscidae; genus Scardinius; species Scardinius erythrophthalmus. The sequence continues at coordinate 22,509,696 of NC_138238.1, read as the reverse complement.
TTACAAGTAAATTAATGTAGCCTCTAAAAATATAGTATAGTAAAAGTTTAATAGAGGAACAAATGTATACAATAATGTATGAATATTGTGTAAAAGTTTAAAGGCACCACATTTTTTAAAGAAATGTATATAAATAAATAATTTTATAAATTGATATACGTTTTTAAATAATAATTACAACATAGTAAACCTTTTAAAAGTTTGTTTGTATTGTTCAGAGAATGGAGATTGTTTTAATTAACATGCACAATGTGTTTTATACATTAAATATATGTAATGTTATTTTTAATTAATTTTAGATATAATTGGTAATTGTATGTGATTTTATGTATTTGTTTTAGCCAATCATCAGCCAATAATAATTTTTATTGTGAAAAATTGAAATGTTAAATACAAAGTGAAATTAGGTGTAATGTGAAATATTTGTTAATGTAGAAATGTAATATATTGTTTGTTGCTTATTATTCGGAGAGATGGACATTATGGTGAATTCATCTTCCTCGATAAGGTGTGTTCGACAGTTGGAGTTTGTCTTCGATGAGACGCTGCACGAAGTTGTCGAAGATGTGAAAGTTTATTCCATTTTGAAGGATCCACGGGAATATCAAAGGGTAAGATATTTATGTTTGTATATGGTATGGATAACATAAATAGTGTTAAATGTGCTTGCAAAAGTTATGTTTGTACTTATTTGTTTACTTTGGAGGGAGAAATTAAAAAAAATTGTGAGTGTATGTACCTATTGTGTATTAAGACAATTGTACAGTAGTTTTATGTCATCAGCCATTTCAGTTATTGCATAATAAATTAATGGCAAAAGTAGTGTATTTTAAATTGTAGAAAAGCAAAGATGTATAAATTATAGTTAACACTAATTATGCAAATATGTTAATTTCTGTGAAAAATATGAGGGTCGTAGTGGTGGGCGATATAGTCTCAAAAGTTTGTCACAATATCTAAAGAATATTTGCAATATTGAAAACTTAAATAGATATCAATGTCATTAAAGTCCCTGTAAAGTCAAAATTAAGTATGTGTTCTGAGTTTGTCATGCTACAGAAAAAGGTGTTATTAGCTACCTGGCCAAATTTGAATGATAAAAAAAAGCTGGCAAGTACATAAAATAAGCTATCAAAATCTTGAAAAAATGAGCAGTAGTCTCTGCTCTCAAACGCTGGGGGCGTGTCCGCTGGCTGCGCTGAAATCATGCTCACTCGTGGGAAAGCTCACTGCTGTTGCCACACTCCACTATCACCGCTACAGCCGGAATGGATGCTCCTAGCATCTTAATTTGTTTTACAAAGTCATACATATTTGAGCCTGGACTACCTACTATAATTATGACATAAGCACACAAGGCAACTTACACTCATTGGTGGGCTCGCAGTGCTGACGATATCACCAGTTGTCGGCGTGATGGGACGATGAAGGCCGAGGCAGGAGATAGTCTGTTTGACCCCTTCACCAGTAACAGCGGATTATCAGTGAATCCCAGTTGTCGGCGACGAAAGTTTATAAAACTATCCCGTGTAAAATGATCACTACAGAGGCGGGTTTTGGTGGTGATCCTCAGCTCTCCATCAAGGTGGCTCTGCACAAAATTATTCCAGCTCTTGTTGATATGATAGTTTTTCGGAAATTTAAATAAGGACACCAATTTGTTTTATACGTGATTGCATCCAGGCAATACGCATTTCTGTGATGAAGGTATAGCTAGCTAGCAAGCTGTAGGATGTAGTAACTAATAGTACTGACAGAAACTCGCGATTGAGTTGCAAACTGATGTAAATGGGCTCCAGTGCGTCATCAAGTAGGGGCGTGTCCAGGAGCTCAGGGGCTCCAGTGCATCATCAAACCCCCGTTTTAGCCCCGCCAAAAAAATCCCTAACACAGCAATGGTGAAAAACGGTCCACCTCCACAATTCAGTACTTCTTAGTTCAGTCTTTGTAATATGATTTAGCAATACATTTCTAACATTTATAATGTGTTTAGAATTTTTTTTTAGAATTGCATTTACAGGGACTTTAAAAAGTAACTGACTTAATGAACATGCAAAATTCTTGACAAAAGACAACTGCTTTGGGGACTGTAAATTTGTTGTACGTTATTGCGTTGTTATATCATTGATATCATGAAATAACTTTTTTTTTTTTTTTTTTTTTTGTACGTAACATGCATGTTATTGCTGATAGTATGGTATGGTACACCCTTAGTGTATAGCTTTGTTTGCTACATTTGTAAGAAATGTCATGGTGTGTATGAAATATTACTACAGAGGGCAAAGGTTAATGTATTAAAACAATTTTTGCATAGTGCGTTTGATTATTGTTTTAGGTTGACAAACAGAACTGCATTTTATCGAGGTATTTATGTACTATAGGGATTTTTTTACTCCAAATTGAAAATTTGCCCATAATGACTCTGTTGTGTCATCCTATATGAATATGAATTTCTTGTTTTAGATGAATACAATGAGAGTTATTTTAAAAAATGTCCTGACTCTTGCAAATTTGAAAATGGTGGTGAATAACTAGTTTCTGTTGTGAAGTCAATAAGTGCATCTATCCAGCATAAAAGTGCTGCATATAAATCTGTGATTAGTGATTAGTTTTTTTGTTTAATATCCATATTTAAAACTATAAAGTAAAATAACTAGGTTTTGTCCACAGAAAAATATGGACTCCACTTTAGTCTTAGTGCAACTTATGCGTGTAATGTATTGCTGATATTATGCTACGCTATGATGCATTGTTACTCTTGACATTGTGGTGTGCAATATTACGATTTTTGTTTGTGGATAATTAAAATGTCTGTATGATTTACAGTGTTTCCCACAGGTTATAAATCAATTTGTTGCGGTGGGGGGGTGTTAATAATCTCTGTTAATCTGTTACACAGAACTTTAGTATATTAAATATTAATCAAAAATGATTCACACTTTCACAAAATTCAAATATTCAGTGTAAGAGTAAAAAATGACCTAACATTATTTATAGTAAGTTTATTTTATTCACATCTTATTTAGACTTTTGATCGCGACAACCCAACTGCATTTACTGCAAACAGTCTAAATTAAAAGATTGTTGTGGTTGAATTGGTTCAAAGGAGTCATTAGTTCACGAATCGGACGTGTCATAAGTGGACTTGTACGCGTTGTGTGATTATTCCGGTAGTTAGGACATTGCACAAAATTTGTCAACACAGGAAACATTTCATCATAGTTTTGTCTTTTTCATGGAAAGTGTTTTTCATGTCAGCTGAATGGACGGTATGCTTTTCAGAGAAGATAAGGCAACGTAATTTTTTTTTTTTTAGCACAATTCCCAGCAGTAGACTAATTCAGGAAAAAAAAATATCCGAATGCTCCACGTGAAACTTTGGTCTTCCAATCTTTTAACATAGTGTCAATTCTCAATTGATTTTGATTAATATATGCGAGGGAGCAAGAGAGAGCAAGACAATTTGAAGACGGTGAGGGTGCGTGCGTGGGACCGGGCCTCTCTCTCTTGTTCATTCGGTAATATGCGCCCTATCGCAAGTGCAGCAGTGATCTAACTTGCATCACTCACTGATCAAATAAGGCTTTGGCGCTTATTAAAAATCGCTTGTGAGAGAGACGGCAAGAGATCAGGGAAAGGAAATGCAGCTGAATGAACACGCTGCGTGTTTTAAATAATGTAATATAAAATAAAATAATAACGAAACGCAATTTGTGGTGGCCGGTGTTGATTCTGTGGGTCATCGATTCGAATTAGTCTATGTGTGGGAAACAGTGATGTACTTTTGAATAAATATCGTATCATGTTACAGTGCGTTATCAGTTGAGTGATGTTGTCTCTTAACATACTACTATATTTTTGAAAAAATAATCAATATGGTATTTTGACTAATTAAAGCAAAATAATTGTTAAATTTAGACTATATATTAAATGGATGCATGTAGTAAATGTATTTTCGTTTTGTAGTTCTTGTTTTGTTTGAAAAGGTTATATTGTGAAAAAACTAAAAATATTACATTTGTTTATAAGTTGATACAGGTTTTTAAATATTATTGTATAGAGGGACAATATTTTAATTAGGTAAAGTTTGTAACTGATTAAAACATACTTTAAGTCTATATTTATTCCCCAGAAAATGAGTAGGTAGTACTTAAAATCTGGCAATAGATATAGAACTGATATGTATTAAGAAATATATAGTTCTTACCTTTCTGACTGTTAATTGTGATATGTAAACACAAAAAAATTCAAAAATGACATGGTTTACAAACAGCTAGTAATTAAGTAAATATAATAATATATATCATAAAGTAGGTTGTCTATGTCCTATACAAATTAATGACTAGTTTTTCACAAAATGAGTTATGGTATTTTGCTTTTGCTTGTTAGTAAAAATGTATTTATGTTTGAGTGTGTTGTTGTCATATGGAATTAATTAATTTTGTTGTTTGTTTTGGAATATTTAGGTTAATGTCTCGGTGAAGATTATTGAACTAACTGAAGACCAAATGTGTGTGACAAGATCACATCAAAAGATGAAAAAAAGAACCTATGATGTGGCAGATGAAACGCATGGGATCGCTTTGTGTGTGTGGGGCGGTGACATTTTGCAAACTGGAAAGTGCTACAATTTGACAAATGTGTCCGTCAGACAGTTTGGTGGAGAAACCTCCATTTCGACCACAGCACAGTCAAAAATCAGTCTGCTACATGTTGATATGGAGGTACATGACATCGTAAGTAATCTGAAGGTCTATGAAGGACAACTCGTCACCGCAGAAGTGAAAGCTGAGTACATGTGTCCTAAGCGACATGTTTTGCCAAGTATCAATCATGACACTGCTATAACAAGCAGAGCCGGATTAACGCAAAGGCAAACTAGGCACGTGCCTAGGGCCCGATTGGCGGGATGGGGCCCAGACAGAGGGACAAAAAAAAAAAAAAAATGTACAAATGTCCTATCTACAATTTATTTCAAAATGTATTAATTAACTAAAAATAGTGACGATGTTTATCTTAACCATAGACTGTTACATTACGTCACATTAACGCCAGCCCATGACTGTATATATAGAGGCGCCAGCCAGTTAAGTCCGAGGGGACGTCAGAGGCGGTCAACGAACGCATCCATCAGGTGCAGCGAGTGCGAAGCAAAAGCCTAAATAGGCACGCAAAGAAGCACAGCTCGAAATGCAGGTCATCGATTTTGGAGTGATTGCAATGTATTTTAAATATAAACGTGTGGGCTACTGTAGATCAGCGTATTTCTGGAAAAATCATTCACCGCTTTGTTTGTCTAGTCTACGAGTTTAAAAGAGCGCGAGCGTCTAACGTGCCCAGACGCGACGCTTTGAATTTGCGCGTACAACGAATAACATCGCGTTGGGAGCTGACTAGTAAAAAGCTACAAAAGTAAAAGACAAGACGTTTGTATTCAAAGTTAAAAAACCAACACACTGCAACATTTTTAAATGTTTCAAATAAAGGATCTCATATCTATGGGTCTATCTTCTATATTCTGATGCTGATGATTAGATAATACCCTGACATCATAGCCTATACGAATATTAGATTAGAATTTTTTTCCTGCTCAGTAGCGATCGTATCTTTCTCTTCCACTTGATTTGTGTATAGCATATTTAAGGTAGCAATGCAATACATAATACCATATTACTGATATTAATAATATGACAATATCTGCAGATATTGATTAAATGGGAGGGAAAAATACTGCCCATAACGCAGCTAAAACAATTATAAAAGCAGGTTCATGTTCATCTACTGAAGTGGGATTCTGGAACTGTGAATAAACTGAATAAAACAGCTAAAAATAACAACAAGAACAATAACATCTTCATTAAACAAAAAAGAGATTACCTTAGATAAATTTTGATGTAGTAGCTACCAGTAAAAAGTCTGGACCCATTACTATCTTTAATGTTTTTGAAAGAAGTTTCTTATTATGCTCTACAAGCCTGCATTTATTTGATCAAAATACAGAAAAAAACAGGAATATTCAGCGAGGATGTGTTAAATATATAAAAGTGATAGTGAAAACTTTTTTAAAACAACTTTTTAATAATCAAAAAATCCTGAAAAAAGTATCACATGTTATAAAATAAAAATTAAGCACCATTTCTAACATTTGATAATAAATCAGAATATTATAAAGTTTTCTAAAGGATCACTTGACACTAAATTCAGCTTTGAATCGCAGAAATATATTTTAAAGTATAGTAAAATAGAAAACCATTATTTTAAATTGTAATAATATTTCACTATATTATTTTTCTGTATTTTTGATCAAATAAATCCAGGCTTGATGAGCATAAGAGACTTCTTTCAAAAACATTAAAAATAGTAATTTGTCCAAACTTATGTACTGTGTAAGTAAAAATATACTAAATTTAAAATTAAATGTTGTATAAATAAAAAGGTTAGGAATCATATTTGTTTCAAGTGTTTTTTATTGGGGGTGGGGGGCCTCCAACATGAATTTTGCCTAGGGCCTCCAAATGTCTAGAACCGGCCCTGATAACAAGATGTCAACAGTGTGCTGCATTCTGCAAAACTGCTGCTGTTGTTGGAGTTTTGCGTGCCAAAGTGACCATTGAAGATTTAACTGGCAAAATGACTGAGTTTCTTATTGATGACTATGTGCTACGCCAGCTTCTAAATGTTGGATCTGAAAGGTTTTTTGACACAGATGTTCTTGTCTCAAAGTTGCTTTTGGAGGACAGTATCCAGTTAAAAGGCAGAGGAAACCACATCACTGCTGCAGCGTTTTTGCGTCCATGTAACACGTCTACTAACGAGATGGATCAAGCAACAGAGTCAGGTCCGACTGCAAGTTGCAGCACTGCAGCTTTGCCTCCATGTTCTCAGTGTACTAATGTGATGGATGAAGCAACTGATTCATGCCTGACTGCCAGTTGCAGCATCGCAGGTTTGCCTCCATGTTCTCAGTCTACTAATGTGATGGATCAAGCAACTGAGTCAGGTCCGACTGCAAGTTGCAGCACTGCAGCTTTGCCTCCATGTTCTCAGTCTACTAATGTGATGGATGAAGCAACTGATTCAAGCCCGACTGCCAGTTGCAGCATCGCAGGTTTGCGTTCATGTTCTCAGTCTACTAATGTGATGGATCAAGCAACAGATTCATGCCTAACTGGAGGTCGTAGCACCCTTCAGGAGTGTGTAGAGGATCTCATGCTTGAGGAGTTTTTCAAAAGTGAAACTCTTGAACAGTTGGCTAGTGTGAATGAAAAGGTCACCAAGAAGTTTGAAGCGGATGGAAAGGGTAATAAGAGTGATTGTAAGAGAACAGAAGAATCTGTTGAAGAAACCGTGGAAAAAGTGGTGGAAGCATCAACCCGTCGAAAGAACGCCAAATGTGACCGAAGTTTGAAATTTCCAGGGAAGACTGGGAAGAAGTGATAAAGTGTGTAAAAATTACAATTACAATATTAACCACATAATTTTCTTTTTTTATACGTTATTTGTTGTTTAAAGTTTGTAATGGTAGTAAATATTTAAGAAAATTGAGATTCAGGAAAATGTCATTTAGTGACATTGTTGTACAAAAAAAAAGTTAAAGTTTGTTAAAGATGGGTAGTAGTTCAGGGTTAAAAATAGTCTAAAAGTTTAATATGTAGGAACTTGTGGAAGTTTTATATAATGTGATGTTAATTTAAGTTTTTATAATGAATCGTATTAGATAAAAATTATTGCAGTTAATTGTGAAGTTTTTGTTGTTTTTAGTTTTACTGTTTAAATGGTTGTTAATTTATAATTGGTACATTTAAGGATGGTCAATAGTTTGATTTGATATTTAAATATATTATTTACATATAAATATGTATAGTTTTTTGTTTGTTTTCTGAGTATTTTAAATTTGCAAAGTATTGATTGTTATTTTTGAAAATAAAAGTTTCAACTTTTGCTCTGTTTTGTGTTTTGTCCAAATGACTCTGTGTAAGTTAAGCTACTAGTTGTAGTATTTGTATATTAAACAATAATGCAACATTAAAGATTAAGTGGATAGTAGAAAGGGAAAGTTTGGCCTTTATTTGTATTTTAGGGTAATTGAAATAATGAATTAAGTAATTGATGACAAAAATAGCTATAGGATTTAATTTAGTTTAAAATTTGCATATATCAAGTCATAATCATCATATTTGACTTATTGTACACCTTTGTACAGCAGCAATTCTGCATGTTAAAAAGGCTATACAAATTTTAACTCAATATAAAATAATTTTTCATAAGTGCATAAATTAAATGTATTAGTATTTATTGGTAAAGGGTTTTGTTGTTGGATTATTAATGGTTTAAACAAATATGGTATGTAAAATATAAGTATGAAGTTCATATGTAATTGTAGGTACAGCTTTCTAAATGGCTATGGTCAACTAACTATGTGGTTGATAAAATGTATTATGAAATCACATTTAAGTCTTTTAAAATTTAATAGATCAAATTTTTTTTTTTTTAATTATGTTACACAATATGTATTTTGACATTTTATTTATATAAAATTAGCATTTTAGATGCAGCACTACTGTTGTGTAGTTAGTGTGAAGTTAGTAGGCTAGTTGTGTAAAAGTCCACTATAATATAGGTTTTGTTTTTGTATGTAAATTTATAGTAGTAAAATATACAATAAACATTGATTTGCGGTTGTATTAGTATAGGAAGTGTCCTGATGAATAAATGGTCAGTTATGTTAATCTAATAAAGTAAAAGTTATGCTATGTATGCAAGGAGGGTAAATGTTTATTCATTCCCAACCAATGGGGGAGCTGCGACTGTTGTCAGAGAGCACATTTCCGGTTGGTAGGAAGGCATTTTGTTCCCATTTCTCTAACGGTAAGAACGTGCGATCTTGTTTCGTCTATATAATCTTATTAATCTGTACTTTATGTCTGCTTATTCATAATATATCTAATATAGTTTGAAGAATTTGTATATTAGTTGACGTGTATGTTTATTTTTAAGAAATAAGTGTTGATGATGTTTTAATGTATTGATAATGTAATGAGGCCTGCTCACCGTGGTGTTGTAAAGCTAACCCTAACAAAATAGCATGCAAAAGTATTTTAAAATAATCATATATGATGTGTGTTGTATAGATTAGGTGTTTTGAAGGTAACGTTATATGATTCGTTTGAAAATATGTTATTCTCGAATCCTGTGGTCGTTGAAGAGAGCATTAACGTTAATTCAGTACGTGTAGAAAATGTGCGTATTTGTATCATTTTCAGATATCATGATTCATAAAAAATATCACGAAATGCGACAGAGTAAAGTGCATTCTTCTGTGAGGTAAATAATCCGGTTGTCATTTGTCGTGGGATCACGTTTAGCGTTCATGTAATATATTCAAATACATCAATCGGAATTAATTCAGATTGTACGAGTTTTGTTCGTAGATGATTAAAATACATTCACGATGTACTTTTGAAGAAATGTACACATTTTATCAGTTCACTTCTGGCGCCTTCGTCTCAACATACTTTACAACGTGATGTGCATTGACATCATATGTTAATGCAGAGGTAAGTTAGAGTTACACTCACGAGACACTGCAATTCACTAAAGTGCATTATTTGTATTTGCACAGTTATATTTCATTTGCGTGCTGATGCGCTTTTGTAACATGCGTGTTTCTGAGTGCATTAAACTCGAAGCATACGTTAGGCACTTAAAGCCTGTTAAACAGCGCCTTGGTTAATGGACTAAGTTATCTTTGTGTCTTATTAAGCCAGTAGTTGGCAATAAAAGATTTACGTAAATCACAGTTGATTATGACTAAAGTGAAAGCAAGCAAACATTTGAGAGAAAATTGGTTGCGAGTAATGCGTATATATTAGACGCGTCGCGTGCGGGTCTTAAAGTGACAGAGTAGCCTTATATATAAACATAAAACATTACATATAATTATAAACATTAAATAAACATGTTTCGGCTTATCATTAAAAGAACACTTTTAAAGATATTTTGAATCATGTGTCTATCCATAAAGTTGCTGACCTCCATTGAATTGCATAGTAGGGAAAAGTATACTAAGGAAGTCAATGGGGACTAGGAGAAAATAACTCTTTGCTGTTGATTGAGAACTTTAATAGTAGCTTTAATACGAATCAATTTATAAATACAGTAAAGTCAATTTAGTGTTTTATTTTTATATATATATTTTAATGTTACTGTTTAACACCTACTGTAGGTGAAAAGTAAGAATAATATATAAAGCATTGTTTATTTGAATATTTTGTTGTGTATATGTAATGTGTATCTTTGTTTGTAATTTTTAATAACAAAGAAAATATTGACAAAGATTTTTATGTTTGCCACTTTGGCCTAAATGCCTGCAATTATTTTTTTTTTGTTACATTTTGTTACCTTGTAATGTTTTTTTCCAAATAGGGAGATTAGTTTGGCTGTAATGCTCAGTCACTTGCAAAATGGTAAAACCAACAAAAAAAGAACTGTGATAAACTCGTTAATTGTTTTTTTTATTTATTTTTTATAATCGTTATATGATATTTTTGCCACATTGGCCACTGTTACGTGCATGTATGTATTGTGTACTGTTTTGTTATTTTTTTAATTTGTGTTCATTGGGATCCTGACATTTATATTGATGTGTTTTGTTTCATTACTACAAGGAAACAGCTTGTTTACAGAATATTATTTGTAATTATTTCTATACTTTGTTCTACAATTAATTCTACAGACACTATATAGTGTAACAGATACATATGTGTTAGCGCTGAACAATTAATTGCATTTGCGCTATGATGAAATAATTTTTTTTTAAGTGTAAAGCTGCGATTACAGTCTGGTCCCGTGATGTGCGAGAGTAAACCAGTTTGTATTGCAGATGAAGCATCAATTTGGCAAGCTACGCATATAGGCCTGCCTACAGGAAATAACAGTTTGTTTAATTTATGTGATATTGTGTTATAGATTTTCTACAGCAATTCTGTATTGATTAAGATAATTTCAGATTTATGTCTGAGCTTAGTTTTAAACAGATACATGATGATGCGTGTGCTTTACAAACAACCACATTCTGCTTATTTCTAATTCCTCTCTCTCACATACACACAGACACACGACACCACTCAATCCTTACAAGAAATAATCTTGAATGAAGTTTGACGGTCTGCGTGATGGCATGCGTTGAAACATGTCTGTGCAAATAAGTGTATGCATAGTGTGGCTTCTGTGCTACTTTATGTATTCTAATTATGTAGGCCAGCACTCTTAAATATTATAGATGTATGCATTGAGTATCCATTCTGCTCTTATCCTCAATTAAATAAATATTTTAAATTTACTCCATTGGTTTCACATACAAGGCTTAAGCTAGTTCAAGGGTAAAATGCATATTTGAGTAATTTTAGACATATCTTAAAATATATATTATTTAATATCATTGTTTTGTCTCAAGATGCACACTAGTAATGTTTTTCTAGGGCATGTTTATAAAACCTACTTAAATATCATAATTGAACTAAGGCCTAATCCTGGTTTAGGTTAAACCGTGTCTTTGAAATGATGCCACTGAGATTAATTTGCTTCTAATTTGGAGAATAACTGTGAAATGATTACAATATAAAATCATTAAAAGCTGAAATATTTTTAATAGTGATTATTTGGTGAATGTGTAATGTAGTTCATTTTTAATACAGGGTGGCCCATTTATATGGATACACCGTAATAACATGGGAATGGTTGGTGATATTAAAGTCCTGTTTGTGGCACATTAGTATATGTGAGGGGGCAAACTTCTCAAGATGGGTGGTGACCATCACATATACTAATGTGCCACAAACAGGACTTTAATATCACCAACCATTCCCATGTTATTACGGTGTATCCATATAAATGGGCCACCCTGTAGATTGAGAAGACTAATTATATATTTATTTAATGAATTGTATGAGTTTTTCTTTTTAATGAAACAAATACTGATAATCATTGAAATTGATTATTTTAATTGGTGACTAATTGTCTATTAATGTTGTGTGAACTGAATTTGAGCTTTTTCCTTGTGTTTCAGAAGACTTTCAGAAGTAATTTAAGGTAAGACCTGGTAAACTATTTTTTATCTATGTGAAAATATAGGTAATACAATGCATTGTGTAGAAGTTAAATAGATGCTTTATTTTACACTTTACAAGTTAATTGAAAGCATATCAATTGGTCGTTGGTAATTTAGTTATAATGAAAAACTATTTTTGTATCCGTGTATTTTTGTGAATGTAAACACATTTGTAATGTGTTCAGGAGAAGGTTTTTGTCAAAAAGGATGTACAGATTAAAGGCTCAAATAAATATATATATTTTTTTACTTTTTACTTATGAAGTTATGATGAATGTTGTGTATAAAACATTTTAGGCTACTGTGTACTAAACTTGTCTGTGTGTTTTCATGTAATTGCAGATGCCACGTGGAAAGGGTTTCCGTCGGTCCCGGGCGGCAAAGAGGAGGAATGCTGAGCGCGTTCTGCTCACTTCCTCCATGGACTTGGCTGAGGTTATGCCTCCTCTTGAAAAAAAGGCATCATCCTCTGGTTCTACTGTCGAGAGCCTGGATTTCCAAAACTTTCCGGCAATTGCCAAAAACTTCCAAATACCTTCCAAAAACTTCCAAATACCTTCCAAAAACCTTCCAATGACTTCCAATAACCTTTCAATGGCTTCCAATAATTTTTCAATGGTTTACAATAACCCCTCAATGGCTTACAATAACCTTCCGATGTGTTCATCTCTTAATGTCGATAAATGATTATTTTCCACAGAGAGTCTTACAGGGTTCCTTTCATCAGGGTGATTCCAGATTTGGTTTCAACAGTGGCAGACAGTGTGCAGCAAACAGTGTCACAGCAGTCATGATGAGTGTGCTAAAGGATGTGCTGACATGGACAAGAGATGACCTGGATGCTGTTCTGTTGCATGGAGATGACCTGTACACATCCATGGACTTACAGGGGAAGATCAATGATTCAGCATGGCGTGGTTATGTTGCTGTTCCAGAATTGCCAACTGTGCACACACTCTTCAACACAACATTCTCAATAAAGATGTCAGATTCTATGAGTGGTGTTTTTGGTAATGATGTGTATGATGGAGCATTGAGAGGTGTGTGCATGTCTATAGAAGATGCACTTCAGAGGGCCCTGTTTCAGTCTGATGCATGTGTGTTGAACATTTATGGCTACATTTGTGCAGTTATAAAGGCAGGGTCAATGTTTGCTGTGGTTGATTCCCATTCACATGATGATAAAGGTATGGTTAAATCTAATGCAGGCACAAGCGTAGTAGTTTATTGTGATGACATTTACATGTTGTTTTACCATGTTGATAACCTTGCCACATCACTGAAAGGTCAGGGAGAATCATTCGAAGTGACGGGTGTGACAGCAATAGTAATCGATGAGGCAACAAGTGCTGAGACAAGTCCATGTAGGTCTGATCAACAAGGCAACGTCTCACAAGTTTTAGCTGCAGCAGAGCAGAGTAAGCGTGTCGGAGACACTGGTAAACTAACACGTGCAGAAAAACGTACTCGGTTACTAACGTAACCTCGGTTCTCTCTAGAAGAGGGAACGAGTACTGCGTTTTATCAAAACGCTACGGGAAAAGTCTCTTTTCACGAAACACTGAAGCAAAAATTATCCTTTAATTTTCATATATGTAAAACGCGTTGCGGCAGCAGCAGACAGCTATGGCGAGACGGCTTGCTCGCTCATTGGCTGCTCTGCGGCAACTGCTTAAGCCTATCGAGCGAGGCCTGAGATGACATCAGGCCAATGAGGGCGCTTCGCGCCCTCCTCGCCACTTCCCGCCGAAACGGGCGTGGCTTACCTCTATAAAAGGAGCTCGAGAAGGCTGACTCACTTGATTTTGATCGCCGAAGCGAACCAGAGTGAACCGTACGCACGGCAGAGAACGCAGTACTCGTTCCCTCTTCTAGAGAGAACCGAGGTTACGTTAGTAACCGAGTACGTTCTCTTACGAGAGTCCTCTCGTACTGCGTTTTATCAAAACGCTACGGGAACCCCTTGCAAAACGCCGTGCGTGCTGGGATAAAAACACTGATCACCGGAAGCTATTTCAGGCATACAGTGCATAATCACCAGATTGACTCACACAGAGTCAGGGAATAAGGGCGGGAGCCTTGATTCCCTAAATTGTAGCGTCGTAGAATAGACATGTCCACAGACGCAAGTATAACATCACATAGACAGGGTAGGGAGCCTGAACTAATGTGGAAATGTGGGTCTTACACAGTTCTGCCCAAGATAGTCGGTAGCGCATAGCGCGTGAGTTTCAGCGGTCTGACTAGACGGCTGAACGGATTACACCGACAAAAGCTTAGCCTGCAAGGCGGGAACCTCTAGGTTATAAAACCTGATAAATGTAGACGGCGAGGCCCAGCCTGCCGCCGTACATATATCCTGTAGGGAAATCCCGCTGGACCAAGCCCACGAAGAAGCCACGCTTCTCGTGGAGTGCGCTCTGACTCCCAACGGGCATGGAATGCCCTTGGCAGTATAAGCCAGCGCTATGGCGTCAACTATCCATCTGGATAGACTTTGTTTCGAAACAGCCATTCCTTTGGAACGTCCACTGAACGAGACAAAGAGCTGCTCTGTCTGTCTGAAGACAGCAGAGCGGGACATATAAGCTCTTAAAGCCCTAACAGGGCAAAGAAAACTCGAGTCCCCTTCCTCACTTGATGCCGGCAGGGCAGCCAGGGAAATGACCTGAGCCCGAAAAGGCGTGTTGAGGGATTTCGGCACATAGCCGTGCTTAGGTTTGAGTATGACTTTAGAGTCATTAGGACCAAACTCCAAGCACGCCGGGCTCACAGAGAGCGCGTGCAGGTCGCCTATGCGCTTCACTGAAGCGAGAGCCATCAAAAACACTGTTTTGAAAGACAAATGTTTGAGGCTAATAGACTGGATAGGCTCGAAAGGGGCATCTTTCATGGCCGCTAGGACCGTAGAAAGGTCCCACAAAGGAACTGAAGGAGGTCTAGGCGGATTCAGTCTCCTAGCTCCCCTGAGGAAGCGGATGACTAAATCATTCCTTCCCAGCGACTGACCCAGCGTTGAACCAAAGAACGCTGAAATAGCCGCCACATACACTTTGAGCGTGGAAGGGGATCTGCCCTTATCCAACAGCTCTTGTAGGAAGGAGAGAACCTCCGTTACCTCACACTCGAGGGGTGAAATGCTCCGAGCTGTACACCAGCCGGAGAAAACCGACCACTTCGAAGCATAAAGCCGCCGTGTCGACGGCGCTCTAGCCTGAGTGATGGTATTCACGACTCCCTCTGTGAGACCAACGGGTATCCGTTGAGCACCCACACATGAAGGGACCACAGTTCCGGGTGTGGGTGCCAAATCGAGCCCCCGGCCTGCGAGAGGAGATCTCTCCTCAACGGCAGTGGCCATGGATCGATATCTGTCAACTGCATAAGAACTGGGAACCATATCTGGTTCTCCCAGAACGGAGCTACAAGCAGGACTGGGCATTTCGTTTCCCTGACCCGTTCCAGCACCTGTGGCAGGAGGGAGACGGGGGGAAAAGCGTATAACGGGCAGCGCGGCCACCTTCGGGACAGCGCGCTGTCGGTTTTTGAAAAGAATGCGGGGCAGTGCGCGTTTTCGCGGGACGCGAAAAGGTCCACCTCCGCTCTGCCGAATCTCTCCCACAACAGCCGGACTGTTTGTGGGTGTAGAGACCATTCGCCCGGGGGAACATTGTTCCTGGACAGTCTGTCTGGGCCCACATTCTGAAGCCCAGGTACATGCACTGCTCTCAGCGAGCGTAAGTTGTGCTGAGCCCATAATAGGAGGCGTTTCGCCAGCCTGTACAGGGATATGGATTTCAGACCGCCCTGGCGATTTATGTAGGACACCACAGCCATGTTGTCCGAGTGGACTATGACGTGTTCGTCCTTGATGCGGGGACAAGAACGCGTCATCGCGTTGTGCACTGCCAGCATTTCTAGGCAGTTTATGTGTTGGAGCTTTTCTCGTTCCGACCACAGGCCGAAGAACGGTCTGCCCTCGAGCAGAGCTCCCCATCCCGAGGTGGATGCGTCTGTAGACACCATCCTCACTCTCGAGGAAGTCCCCAGGCTTACACCTGATTGGTACCAGTCGTCCGCCGTCCAAGGCGTCAGGGCTGAAACACAGCTGTGATCGACCTTGAGGCGTAATCGACCGGTCGCCCACGCTCTGCGCGGTACCCGCGCTTTCAACCAGAACTGCAGCGGGCGCATGCGGAGCAGGCCCAGCCGGAGAACTGACGATGCTGAGGCCATGAGACCCAGCATCTTTTGAAACTTCCTGAGCGGGGTGACAGCGCCGCGGCGAAAAGACCTCGCCGCGCGCTGAATGGCCAGCGCGCGCTGTGGTGACAGCCGCGCTGTCATAGACTGTGAGTCCAGAACGACACCCAGAAACGAAATCGTTTGACTGGGGTTCAATGAACTCTTCGTCCAGTTGACTGTGATACCAAGATTCTCGAGGTGATCGAGTAAAATGGTTCTGTGCTCCACGAGCTGTGATCGTGATTGAGCTAGGATCAGCCAGTCGTCCAAATAGTTCAGCACTCGCATGCCTCTGAGTCTGAGAGGAGCGAGCGCTGCGTCCATGCATTTCGTAAATGTACGAGGTGCTAGGGACAAGCCGAATGGCAGGACTGTATACTGGTATGTCTGACCCTCGAAGGCGAATCTCAAGTATCGCCTGTGGTGTGACGCTATCTGTATTTGAAAATACGCGTCCTTCAGATTTATCGACATGAACCAGTCTTCTCGGCGAACGTGCGCGAGAATTTTGCTGGTTGTGAGCATTTTGAAACTGCGTTTCACTAATACTCTGTTCAGCCGTCTTAGATCCAGTATGGGTCTGATACCGCCGTCCTTTTTGGGGACTAGAAAGTATCTGCTGTATAGTCCCCCTTCGCTTAGAGCTGGGGAAACGCGCTCTATCGCCCCTTTGCTTATCAGTTTTGATATTTCGGCTCGAAGTAGGTGAGCTACTTCCAACGAAAACGTAGTTTCGACGCGCGCTGTGAAGCGGGGAGGGCGTCGGCAAAACTGTAGCGAGAAGCCTCTCTTTATAATGCCTAGCACCCAGTCCGAAACCCCTGGGAGCGCTGCCCATGCATCTGCATGGCTGGCTAGGGGCTGGATACGGAGCGCGCTCTGATCGCCGTGCGACAGAGGCGCTTCGGGGGATACAAACATAGGCGTTATGCCTGTGGCATTTGAGGCGGGGCGCGCGCTTAATACAGCGGGCGAGACGCTCATCCTCGACCTCGCTACAGTGCTTAGCTGAGTGAGGGAGGACTGAGAAAGTCTCATAGGACCCATGTGAGCGAGTAGATGTGGGCTGGGAGCGGGCACATTTACTGCTTTGGGCGCGGCGTCTGCCTGAGCAGAGCGCGCGCTCACAGTTCTCGTTTTTACAGAGAGCCTGTGATGTGTTAGACATAGTGTTCGTGGGCACTGGGAAGTGGGCACTCTCACTATGCTGGAAGCGCAATCGACCTGAGTCGATTTTATGTGCGCGGGCCCTAAGTGTAGGGCTGTGCTTACGTGCAGTGATGGGCACTGAGGAGTGGGCATCGAGACTACATTTATAGCACCATCGGCCGTGGCCGGGACACCAGAAAATACACTCTTTCTGAGATTTATCTGGGTAGCCGTGAAAACGGCTTTTGTGTGCAGGCAAGCGGGCAGCAGTGCGGGCTTGCTCTCTGCAGAAAACACTGGAACAGTCGCAAATCTTGGGACTGAAACAGTGGGGCGCTTGGGTGAGAGGCCGGCCGCAACGGGACTCACACACCTGCGCTTTCCTAGGCTTGCTAGGACTTCTTCGGCACTTCAGGCTTTACCACGATCTTCGATCGCGGCCCGCGCGAGGAGGGGCGCCGGGCGCTGGACCGAGAGCGGGGCCTCGAGCTGCGCTGCTGTGGCTGCTGCGATGAGGCGGCCGAAGGCGGGGGCTGAGGCTGAGAGCTCCGCGGGGTCCGTTTGTCACGACCCGCTGCAGAACCGGAGCGCTTCGGCAGGAAGTGCTTGAAGGCTTGAGACGCTTTTTGGGCCTCGGTAAATCTCTCCACGAACTCGGAGAGAGAAGAACCAAAAAGGCCGGTGGAAGACAGCGGGGCATCGAGAAACGCAGTGCGCTCGGAATCGGCCATCTCCGTGAGCGTCAGCCATAAGTGTCTCTCAGCGACAGTGGCGGAAGCCATACAGCGTCCCATGGCTTGTGCGGCGGCTTTAGTAGCTCGGAGCGTGAGATCTGAAGCGCTCCTTAAATCCGCGATGCAGATAGCGTCAGGTCCCATCTCGTCCAGTTTACGGAGGAGATCACCCTGGTAGATCTGCAGCGTAGCCATGGTGTGTAGCGATGACGCGGCCTGCCCAGCGGCGGAGAAGATTCGCGCGAGCAGCGTCGACGTCATGCGGCAGGCTTTAGAAGGCAACACCGGTTTAGCCCGCCGTCCAGCAGAGGGCGGGCAAAGGTGGGTCGCTATCGCCTGTTCCACCGGCGGAAGAGAGAGGTAGCCTCGGTCTCCGGCATTATCCAGAGAGGAAAATGCGGGTGACACAGATGAGCGCGTCCGCGCAGAGAAGGGCGCGTTCCAGGCCTTCGCAACTTCTTCATGTAACTCAGGAAGAAAAGGAGCGGGCTTAGATTCCGGAGAAGTGCGCTCACCAGGGAGGAAGCTACCATCCAGCCGGGTTCGAGAGGGGGGCTCCGGTGCAGACCACTCGAGGCCGAGGCTCGCCGCGGCCAGCGCGAGTACTCGCATGAGCTCCTTCTCAATGTTGGCTCTCGTTGAGGGCTTGCGGGCAGGAGGCGCGAGGTCCTCAAAGCTCGCCCAATCCTCGCTGCCTGAAGCTATCAGAGAGCAGGAATCCTTCTCCCCCGACGCAGCCTCTGAACCGACTTCCTCTGATGAAGCGGCGGCAGACTGCGGGCGCTGAGCATCAGGAAGTGATTCGAGAGAGGCCGGTGAAGCTGGCGGGCGAACCGGCGAGCTTGGTCGGGCTGGAGCGGGTTCCGGGACCCGCTGCGAGCGGCGCTTTTTACGGCGCGGCATCGCGGCGGTGAATGCAGGCTTGGAAAAGGATGCCAGGCGAGTCCTCAGAGTCACCATCGGCAAAAGCTCGCAGTGAGGGCATCCGCCGTCAGCGAGCGCGAGCGCTGCATGGTCCTCACCCAGGCAGGAAACACAGATGACGTGCTTGTCTCCCTCGGTGAGTGGGGCTCGGCACGAGCCGCAAGAAGGCATCTTAAAAAAGACGCAGCTCTTTTAGGGGTGAGTGTTGCAGAAAACACACACACACACACACAGACAGGCAATGAAAAAGGATATAGGCGCCGGAAAGCGCAGCAGGTACGGCTGTAGAAGGCGGCGTTGGCCAGCAGCTTCGAGGGCTCGTCCCGCTGATGTGCTTGCTTCAACGACGCTGCTTCCGTGATCCAGCGATGCGTGCGCTTCGCTGAAGAGATTAAAATCAAGTGAGTCAGCCTTCTCGAGCTCCTTTTATAGAGGTAAGCCACGCCCGTTTCGGCGGGAAGTGGCGAGGAGGGCGCGAAGCGCCCTCATTGGCCTGATGTCATCTCAGGCCTCGCTCGATAGGCTTAAGCAGTTGCCGCAGAGCAGCCAATGAGCGAGCAAGCCGTCTCGCCATAGCTGTCTGCTGCTGCCGCAACGCGTTTTACATATATGAAAATTAAAGGATAATTTTTGCTTCAGTGTTTCGTGAAAAGAGACTTTTCCCGTAGCGTTTTGATAAAACGCAGTACGAGAGGACTCTCGTAAGAGAACCAGCAAGTACATCTGTTAAGACGTGTCTGGATTCAAGTAAGAAAGATAAACGTATGCAGACCAAGTCGAAAGTTTCACATGTAAGCAAGTTGCATGATAACGTATTAATGGATGATGTCATTGTTGGACCTACAGTTAATGCCGAGGTCAGTTTCAAACCTTTAACTGCTAAGACAAGCTCACGTAAGTCTGCTAAAAAAAGCGTCACACAAGTTTTACCTATGAGAGCAACAAAGCAGAGTAAGTGTGTTGAAGAACGTGGTAAACAAACACTTGTAGACAAACAAGCAACTATGTGCGTATTGGTTGAGACCTGTGTGGATTCAAGTAAGAAAAATAGACGTGTGCAGACCACGTCAAAACTTTCACATATGAGCAAGTTGCATGATAATTTATTAATGGATGATGATGATGTCATTATTGGCACTACAGTATGAGTTCAGTTTCAAACCGTTAACATCTGGAGATCAGGATACTTTGTGTGCACGCTTACAACTGACTAATGAAAATGTTGGTGTTCAAGGCACAAATGTGTGTTCTTTAGGAGTACCGTGCAAAACAAAGAACATTAATGGAGACGGTAACTGCTTGTTTAGATCAATAGCACATGCAGTTTGTGGCAATCAAGAGAAACACCTGAAAATCAGACGTGCAGTTGTTAAACATTTGGAAGATAACAGTTCTAAATTTGTGAGATACTTAACCCTCTATTGCACGCATTATTAATTAGACATTGTAAAAAATGTTTTGCATGTTTTTATTACTTAACATGAGGTAAATAACAGATATATATAAAAAAAATCTAAAAAAAAGTTTAAAGGGGGGTCGTTGGTAAATTGTTGCCATATGGCAACAATATGCAATCGTGGAAAGTACCATAAAATAAAAAAAAACTAATTTTATTTAAAACAAGACTCAACAAATCCATCTCATACTTAGTGAAATGTTTAAACAAACATTTATACAGTAAAAACATTATATAATTTCAACAGTTATCTGAAATGTCTGGTAATAATAACCAGGAACCTGGAACCTGTCTCACTGAAATACACTATTCATTCGTTTCATTTCATTTAGTCATTTTTTTTGCTGTTTCATTTCATTTAATTCTCTTCATGACTTGTGAAAGTCAGTGAAGCAGAGGAAAACTAAACACTTGGAGCACTTGCTTCTTACAATGCCCTTGCATCCTGGCATTTTGCATCTGCCCTTCTCAGATGCATGCAAGGGCCAGTGGTCTGTGCGGTCTCTGCGGACAGGATCTGGCGGGACAAAGCTTTGGGGCCCTCTTTTATTTTTCCCCACCACAACAGCTTGTGAAGGTCTAATGTTTTTACCTTTAAAATATAAGCAAAAGTTGTAAGCATAGTCTCAGAGTAGTTTCATGCTATGTAAGTCAATGGGACTCCATTAGGTTGAATGCACCAGGACGTTTCCATATTTGCATATAGTTGCCATATGGCAACAAATGTATTTTAGCATATTACAAAAAACGTATAAAATCAAAACTGAATTTAATGTTAAAAAATTAAAGTTTACTTACCCCAGATACTGATTTAATTTTTTTATTTGATGAAATTTTTTCAAAATTCTGAATAAAAGGCTATCTTCAGGAGCCCCAGACAGTGATGTTTGCATGTCAATGTCCATGAGCAAAAAGGACTGGCAAACAGGATATCCTGGTCATGTGACCTCATAAATTGTATTTTCTTAAAAGTTAAAGCCCCCTTTTCACAACTAACTGTAAAAACATAGATTTTATATCACAGCTTTAAAAAAAAATTAAGATAAAGTAATTGTTGCCATATGGCAACGCTATGCAATAGAGGGTTAAGACAAGAGGACAGATCAGTGAAAGATTATTTGACACAGTCTAAAATGTATTTTTCCGGAACGTGGGGAAGTCATGTGGAATTATTTGGTCTAGCTGACATTTTAAAAATAAATGTAATGACCTTTAACGGTGACAGATGGAATGCACACGCCCCTACTGAACAATCATTTACAGAAAATGCAATCTATTTGAAGCACTGCAATGGAAATCACTATGAAGTTGTTACATGTGTTAAACATAGAAATCAAGAAAATGTTTGTGCACAAGCTTGTAACATTGAAGTGGATGATCAGAGCATAAATGCCTGTTTGCGAAAAAGGAAATTGAATGACTCAGATGAGAACTCTAAATGCAAAAGAGCACGTGAGCGATACCAAACCAATGCCGATTTCAGGCAGAAAAAGATTGACAACGCTAAAAAAAAATACCATGAAGACAAATATTATAAGCAGAAAAAGATTGATAACTGTACAATGAAATACTGTAAAGACAGTAATTATAAGGAGAATAAACTTGAACATCTTCGAAATAAATATGAGAACAATATTAATGTACAGCAGTCAAAACGTGAAAATTCCAAGATTAAGTATTCCACAAATGCTCGTTTTCAAAAACTTGTTCGGCACTATTCTCAGATCAAGTATAAGAGCAATAAAGCTTTTAGAGAAAGTGTATCTGACTATTCAAAGAATAAATATCGCAAAAACACTGCATTTAAAGCAAGTGTATGTGAATACTCAAAGAGAAAGTATTGCAGAAATCTCGCATTTAAAGCAAGTGTTTGTGAATACTCAAAGAGAAAGTATCGCAGAAATCTCGCATTTAAAGCAAGTTTGTGAATACTCAAAGAGAAAGTATCGCAGAAATCTCGCATTTAAAGCAAGTGTTTGTGAATACTCAAAGAGAAAGTATCGCAGAAATCTCGCATTTAAAGCAAGTGTTTGTGAATACTCAAAGAGAAAGTTTCGCAGAAATCTCGCATTTAAAGCAAGTGTTTGTGAATACTCAAAGAGAAAATATCGCAGAAACCTCGCATTTAACCCTCTGGAGTCTGGGCTGTTTTTGGGGCCCTTGAGATGTTCTGACATGCCCTGACATTTGTGCTTTTTTCAGTTGCTTATAAACATATTAATGGCAAAGGTGTAAATTCACTCTATAAAGCACAAACAGGGCTACAATAATATGTGAGCCACGTGAATGTACATGTTTTCATTTTTGAGAGAATAATGTTTATGCATGGATATTGAAAAAACTAAAATTTCTGAAATAAGGCCTCAAAACACATAGTAAATATGTGTCAATAAGACTTTTGACCAATGGATGTCCTCGCCTAGAATTTTTTCTTCAAAATTATTTGAAAATAGTCTTGCTTTATTGTTCACATAAAACCATACATTGATTTAAATTGATGTAAAACAGGTTTTGCTTGGAAAGCCAATATGCGAGGGGGCGTGAACGAGGAGTGGTTTACACCTGAATTACCACCCACTCTGCATAATGAGCCATTCACACAGGTGTGAAACTGGCTGAGCCACAATGCAAGGACAATGGATATTTAGAAGAAGACTTATATTGACCATTTAAGATTTTGCTTACATCTATCTTGTAAATATGTTTTGCTATTTTATTAAAAAGGTTACAATTACAACAATAATTAGCCTACAATTTCAACAATATTTCAAGTGTACTCTTTCTTTGTAAAAAAAAAAAAAAAAAAAAAAGATTATAGGCCTACATTTTATCTATGTATTCATTACAGCTAACATCTTAGTTGATGACTTTATTTTTGACAAAAATAGTAGGCTATTTTATATATAGAAATTGCTAAACAAAAGCTTATTTGACGAGGCAGTATATTCTACAGTAAAAACTGTACCCAAATCTACTAAACAAAATGTTGTCTTTCATATTTCGCCTGACTGTAACATTGTTTTCATGAAATATTAGGGCATATAAATGTTAATTTGCAGTTTACGTTGCTTATATAAATAGCCTACATTTTATTTCAACATATTTCAGTCGTTTTTTACCTATCTCCGTATAGCAATACGGTTAGCTAAAAAAATCATCATTCGTTGACGATAGGCTTTTGACTCGCGATCTTTGCAGTAGGCTAGTGAACGCACCGGATAAATGCACATTTATTAGGCTATAGTTTTTTTGTTTTGGATGGTTTTGTTTAGAAACAGCTTTCTGTAAATATATTTCACATTTTTTAGACATGTGAGGCGAGTAGGCTCATGATTCATGATGATCTCCAGTTCAAGCACCTTATGTTGTGATTGCTAGCCTATAGGCCTATTTACTTTAAATCCAGGAAATTTGTTAATGAAAAAAATATTAAAATTAAGATACAATTGATACAAAACGAAATTCGTTTTAAAGAAAGGATTTGTACTTTCTGTTTTGAGGCCTCTGTGAAAGTTTTAGAAAACTTGTGTTTTGGTTGTCTCGAGCTGATACAGGGGGCGTTCACAGGATTGCGCGGATTACCTCAGCCATTTGCGTTTGAATAGCACGCGCTCTCCGTGGGCGGAGTCACATTACATTTGAATTAGCTCTAATGAGGTCGACTGGAATCGCTCTCTTTTAACCCCCAGAGGTCGGAGATCACGCCGGCGTGATCTGCTCGATTTTTTTCCTTATGAGTTGATTGAGACCCGAAATTCTCTTTTGACTTTGATTTTACAAAACAAGTTTCATACATCAATCGATTCTGTTAAATGTGTATTATTTTTGTGTATACTCACAATAAAAACAAAGTGTTGTGCTTTTTGCCAAATGAAGAAAAATAAACACGAAGCGAGTTCTGCCTTCTCTGTGTCCGTGTAGTCCATTCTAAAACGCGTCCGAAAATGAGCTGTAGCTCAGTGAATACTCAGTCAAACAGGCATTCAGACACACAGGAATGAACCTTGAATTCTCTTCTTTTTAATGAAGTAATTTATATAAAAACAAATATTCTCATCTTGTAAAATCTGTATTAAAGCAAGTGTTTGTGAATACTCAAAGAGAAAATATCACAGAAATCTCGCATTTAAAGCAAGTGTTTGTGAATACTCAAAGAGAAAATACCACGATGAAAACTTTCGTATGAGTAAAAAACAAAAAAGATCTGAAATTTCTACAAAACATAGGGAGAGACAGAAAGACATTGATTTCACTATTAATCAGTTTCATCAAGAAGTCAGTACAGGTCCAGAATTTGTTTTCTCTGTTTGTCATCGTTTATTGTTCAGAAAACAGGTCATTGAATGTCGAAGAGATTGCTATGAAACCAGAGGTCAACAAATTTATGATTTGGCTGAAAGATGCATCACACTGAAGTATTTACATGAATGCAATACTGAATGTGAGAATAGATGCCATTTATCAGGTAATTCAGCTTGTAAATTGTGGATTTGCTATACATGTCATCGTAAAATCCTTGGTGGGAAATTGCCTGAAGAGAGTGTTGCCAACAACATGCATTTGGTGGACATTCCAAAAGAACTAAAAGGTCTGAACTCTTTGGAAGAACATCTTATTGCACGCAATATTCCTTTTATGAAGTTGCTTTGTCTTCCCCGTGGAAAACAGAATGGCTGTCATGGACCTGTAGTGTGTGTTCCTGTTAATACCACAGATGTCTCTAATATTCTCCCACGTAATGAATGTGATGACCACATGATAAGAATAAAACTGAAACGTAAATTAACATATAAAGGCCATTATGAATATAAATATGTCAGCACTGATCGTGTCAGACATGCACTGTCTTATTTGATGAGACATAATAAATGGTATAATGATGTTCAGTTTAATGACCAGTGGGTAAACTCTTTGAATGCAACTGATGAATCGGACAAGGATGCTGATGAATTTGAAATGGATGAACAAAATGTTACTGATAAAAATGATGATCAAAATAAAGCTGGACATGATCCAGAGGAAGATATAACATATATTAAAGATCAAAATGGTCTTTTGTCAGACACATCACTACAACCTGTTGATTTGGGTTCAGAAATAATTGATCAACATTTTCAGGATGTACTAAATGTTGCTCCAGGCGAAGGTAACAGTCCTGTTAGGCTGCTAACTGATAAAGACAATGAGGCAAAGTGTTTCCCTATTCTCTATCCTACTGGTGGTCCAACTTTTCATGACGAAAGACAGGAAAGAATCACATTGTCACGATACCTAAATGCAAGAATACTAAATGCAGATGGACGTTTTGCACACAGCACAGACTTCATTTTTTTATGCACAGTATATATCAGAAGTTGATCAAATTGTGTCTAATGTATCAATTGCTCTGAGGAAAGGTTGTGGAAAAGATTGCTTAAAGGTAACACAAGATATGCTGACGAACTCTGATTCTTTGCAAAGAATACTAAATTATGATGAAGGATATAAGTTCTTAAGACCAGTAAGAGGAACTCCTCCATATTGGATGTCTACGCAAAAAGATATGTTTGCCCTGATAAGACAACTAGGCATACCAACTTTCTTTGCATCTTTTAGTTCTGCTGACCTGAGATGGCCTGAAATGATGAACACTATTCTTAAGCAAGAGGGGAAACAAATAAATGTTGATGAGCTTGACTGGTCTGAAAAGTGTGGACTCATAAGACGAAATCCTGTTACTGCAGCAAGAATGTTTGATCACAGATGGCATTGTTTTCTGAAAAATGTCATAATGTCACCAGCAAAACCTATTGGCCAGATAAAAGACTACTTTTATCGTGTTGAATTTCAACAGCGTGGTTCTCCTCATGTCCACTGTCTGTTTTGGGTGGAAGATGCTCCGAAGCTCAATGATAATGACACAGACAATGATCCTCTGGTTGCTGAGTTCATTGACACTTACATCACATGTGAGACACCACCAGAAAATGATACTGTACTTTACGAAACAGTGAACAGTGTTCAGAAGCACAGTACAAGACATTCAAAAACATGTCGGAAGAAAAATACAGTTTGTAGATTTAATTTCCCACGACCACCATCCAGTCGTACCTTTATTACTAGACAAAGTAATGCAGATGAGTTGAAAGGTAAAGATGGAGATGACACAGCAAGTGCAATTATAAAGAAAGTCAAAACTGCTTTAAATTCTGATGTCAACTTTGATTCAGTTGATGCATTTTTTTCATCTATTGGGATTAATCAAACTATGTTTGAAAAAGCATACAACAGGTGTACCAAAAAGAAAAGTATTGTCTTGAAAAGAAACCCAAAAGATTTTTGGGTAAACCAGTATAACAGAGATTTACTGCGTGCGTGGCAAGGGAATATGGACATTCAGTATGTCACAGATGCTTTTTCTGTAGTGGTCTATATAATCAGTTACATCACAAAAGCAGAACAAGAAATGGGTCAGTTACTCCAGCGTACTCAAAGTGAGGCCATGAATGGAAATCTTGATGCTAAAGCATCATTAAAACAGTTGGGAAGTGTCTATCTGCATAACAGATAAATCTCTGCTCAAGAGGCAGTGTACAGACTGACAGGCATGCATTTGAAAGAATGTTCTCGTAAAGTACAATTTATACCAATAGGACAAAATCCTGTAAAAATGAGTTTGCCTTTGAATATGCTGCGAAACAAAGTGGAAAATGACCAGTCTGATGATGAAAGCAGTTTTTGGATGAAAAGTGTCACTGACAGGTACAAAAACAGACCAGAGAAAGAGCCACTAGAAAATATATGTCTTGCCAGTTTTTGTTCTGAGTACAGAATTCTGACAAAATCAGAGGTTTCCTCACATAACAAAACAGCAGAAAATGAAATAATTCAACTCAATAATAACAATGGCCATGTCAAACGAAGGACACGAACTGAACCTGCAGTAGTGAGGTATCCAAGGTTTTCACCCACTAAAGACCCAGAAAAATATTATCACTCATTGCTGCAGCTTTTCTTACCATATTATGATGACTGTGATCTGAAGCCGAGCAACTATACCACATATGAGGAGTTCTACAACACTGGTGTCATAAAAAGTTGTTGTGAAGTGAAACAAGTGAAATCCATTGTTGATGGCAACAGAGAATTGTTTGAAAGGGAAAGTGACTAAATAGATAAAGCTAAACAGCTTTTAGAGCAAGATGTGGATTTAGAAGATGCTTGGGCCCAGATATGTCCTGAAACAGAAAAACAGCGTGATGAATGCATAGAACTGATGAAGGATAAACTATTGCCTGATGAAGATGATACTCAAGAACTTATTCCAGATCTTACAGGAAATCCTCAAACTGTGTGTACAATTGAGACAAATCACACTACAATGCCAAGAGATGATGCACTGCCTTTACTGAGGTCACTAAATGAGGAACAATCTGCTGTCTTCTACAAAGTGCGAAAGTGGTGTCTACAGAAAATACTTGGACAAAACCCTGAACCATTTCGATTATTTCTTACTGGTGGAGCAGGCACAGGAAAAAGTCATCTAATTAAGGCAATACAGTATGAGTCTTCCAGACTGTTGTCTCAGCTGTCTGAGAATCCTGATGATGTTACTGTACTTTTAAGCGCATCTACAGGAGTTGCCGCATATAGCATTGGAGCTTCCACATTACATCATACGTTTGCAATAGGTGCAAACGTCAAACTGCCATATCAGCCTCTTGGTGATGACAAAATAAACTCTTTACGGACAAAACTGGGTAGTTTGCAAATTTTGATTATGGATGAAGTGTCTATGGTTGACCATCGTCTTTTGTCATATATTCATGGAAGGTTGCGACAAATAAAACAAACTGGTGACTACTCTCTCTTTGGAAAAGTGAGCATTCTTGCAGTGGGAGATTATTTTCAGCTTCCTCCTGTTAAAGGAACTGCTCTCTATGCTGATGCAAAAGGAGTAAACCTGTGGGAGAATAACTTTGAACTTGCTGCATTAACTAAAGTTGTTCGACAACAAGATTCAAGTTTTGCTGAAATGTTAAATCGGCTCAGAGTACGAAAAAAAAATGAACCTCTTGCCACAGCTGATATTGCTATGTTGAAAAACTGTGAAACAGGGGAGAATTTTAATGATCTTCACATATTCGCTACAAATGCCGAAGTTGATAAATACAACATTGAAAGACTACATGAATGTTGTCCAGAGGCAATCAGTATACATGCTCAAGATTATGTGAAAAATTAAAAAACTGGACGAATGGAACGTAAAGTTGGATTTCATACGAAAGTTTTCAACTCATGTTTGTCTGCATGCGTTTCCTTGGGTATTGGAGCAAGAGTTATGTTAAAAAAAAATATTGATGTTGCAGATGGTCTCGTCAATGGAGCTTTTGGTACAGTTGTCCACATCAGTGAAAGTCGAAACAATGATGATGATTTCCCATCAGCTATTCATGTGGAGTTTGATAATCTAAATGTCGGTAAAATTCAGAGATCTAAAATGCGTCATAGATTTTCCCAAAATTCAACAGTAATTGAAGTACAAGAAGACCAAGTCAATAATGATGGTGGTATAAGGCGTCAGTTTCCTCTCAGATTAGCATGGGCATGTACAGTTCACAAAGTGCAAGGACTCACGGTAGATAAAGCTGTTGTATCACTTAAGAAAATCTTTACAGCAGGGCAAGCATATGTTGCATTGAGCCGTGTAAGATCTCTCAGTAAGCTAATAATTGAGGACTTCAAAGAGTCGGCTATATTTTGTAATGACAAAATTGAGTTAGCCTTGAAAGATATGCCAAAATTCCCTTTGGAAGAGTACAGTTTCACTAAATCACTTGGTACATTCAGAATAGCGCTGGTTAATATACAAAGTCTGAAAGCTCACTTTCAGGATGTTGTTGCGCATAAAGCTCTAATGAATGCTGATTGTATTTGTTTGACAGAAACGTGGCTAAATGCTGAGGACAAAGGACAAGAACCACAAATACCAGAATTTGAGTTCAAGCACAATTCAAGAGATAAGTGTTATGACAACAGTACTGCTGTTTTTACTGATCTAAAACATCAGAGAGGCGGTGGAGTTGGAATATATTGTTCTGACAAAATTGAGTGTGACATCTTTACTCCTGAGAACTGGAACTTAGAATGGTTATACTTTACAGTTCCACATGTCAATTTGACTGCTGCGGTTTTGTATAGACCCAATTCATATAAAACTGACATGTTTCGACGACAGCTATTACAGGTTATTAAAGAGGTGGAAAAGCATCCAGGACAGAAAATAATCATGGGAGACTTTAATGAAGACATCTTCACTTCATCTACAGTTGTGAAGTTAATGGAAACTCATGGATACAGTCAACAGGTACACAATCCAACTACAGAAAAAGGTACATTGATAGATCACGTTTATACTAAAGATATAGAAGGTATAAGTGTTGATGTTGTGCAAAATTACTTTAGTTTTCACCAGGCAATACTCATTTCACTGGTGTGATCACATTTGTGGTAAAGATTCCGCCTGCCATTGGGGGAAGGGGTGGGTAGGGAGGCAATAGACAAGGCGGCTCCCTAGGGGAGGGAAGGTACTGGAGACCGGGTTGGCTGGCACAGGGGTTGATTGGCATAGGGTTTATTTTTAAATCTTTTTAAATTTGCATCAAACTACTGAATGTCTTTTAAATTATGAGTAAACAAAACTTCTTTTTTTTTATTACTCTCTCTTGCAGCTACAAATAAATCATTTGTGCAACTTCTATGTTCCTTAGATATATAATAGCCATTTCTTATGCCCCTCTTCAAAATAGAAATCCTGATTCACCCTTACCATGGTCATCATGGTATGTAAATTACCACTAAAAGTTTATAGGGCAGACATTTGAAAAAGTCATTGCCACTGTTGAGGACGTGATCAACTTGAGGTTATCTAAATTTACCAACACATTTGGACCAAGGAGTCAAGTCTGAGATCACTCCAAAATTGTTTAGCTTATATTATTTTTTTCATATATTTGTTCTATAGTTTAAAATTATGCCAATCAACTCCATAATCCATAGGGATTTTAAGTAAGGCATGCTGCACGAATTGTAAGATAAAATCATGGTAGTAACTACAAATGATGTTTATTTATACATAGATTTATATGACATAGACATAGACTCTAAATTTACAAGACTAAACTTAAAAACAATGATCAAAACTGCACAGCAGCTGTCTTAAAATGCCAATGACTTATTGTCCATGTAACAGTTTTTGTTTTGTTGAGACTTTTGTTGTGAAATTAGTACTATATATATATATATAGAGAGAGAGAGAGAGAGAGAGAGAGAGAGAGAGAGAGAGAGAGAGAGAGAGAGAGAGAGAGAGAGAGAGAGAGAGAGAGAGAGAGAGAGAGAGAGAGAGAGAGATACATTTTTATTTAAATTTGTGTCAGCCAACCCAGTTCTTTTTTTTTTTTTTTTTTTTTTTATTAAGCTTGAATCAGCAACTTTGGGCTATTATGCAAAACCAAAAATTGTAGTGTTACTTTCACATTCCCTAGCAGAAACTTTCTCAAGCAATAGACAATTTGGAGCTTATGGACAACTGGAGTTTTCAATGTCTGCTCAAAAATGAACCATTTCATTCTTTATCTGAACAAAAACAAGTGACCATCTCCTGTTAGAACATTTAATCTCTTACCATCTACAACAACAAAGGAAAGGGAAAAAATGATAAGCAGGGTTTCTTGTTGAACAAAGCATCATTTTCACAGAAATGTGAGTATATTTATTATTCATGCAATACTGTTTTGAATGTGGTTTTCATAATCATATTATTCATACAATGTCTTATGTTACATAAAACTACATTAAACAAGAACATTTTGTTTTACTATTTTGTAGGACTATGAGGACACTACAAGTCATCTGTCACCTTCTAGTTCAAAACAACTGACCATCTGATCAATCTATTTGAGAAAACTCCATTTGATGCACAACACACAACAAAAAGACTGCACTTTGCTAAAACTATGCTACTAAATACAAACCTGAGGTGAGTATTAATAGTTTTTTTTTATTAATGCTATTTTTCATAAATGCTTAACTTTAATATTCAGTATTTTGTTAAATTAAAACATCATTGAAAAGTATTTTGTTTTATTATATTTGTAGGTATACTATGAGGGCATTTCTAAATTATACAAGATGATACACAGATGTACAACAGGACAGTAGCACAAAAAATAACTAATTTTTATTACACTTTGTATTTCAATGTGGATACAATGTATATTCAATGTATTTTTATAAAATGCATTCTTTGGATGTATACTTGTAACTACAATGTAAACAAAATTATATTGCATTTACAACTGTAGATACTCTTAATTTCTTATAACTACATTACAAATGTACCTACCATGTAGTGACAAGTCCCATATGTGTGCTTTTACATAATAGCCAAGGCTTAAGCGTAGGACTGAAAACTTGCTGGTTCAAGGAAGTCATTAGGCATCAATATTATATATGTCTTATTCTGTTTTAGAAGTCCTATTGTAATGTTCATTTTGTTCAAATTTTTCTGTGTTTACTACCTGTTTATGAGTTGCTTATGTTTGTAGTGTGTTCTAATTTGTTTCATTGGTTAGCCATTATGCTTATTTGTGTCCATTTTAGTTCATTATTATCTCTTATGTATTCAAAGTCCTTACTTTCTTCAGCGTATTGCAAGCAATTTTCTCAGTTTGCTAAACTGTTTGATTTTGATCTCTGTTGCCTTGGCTCCACCTTGGCTTCTCACTTCATTGGCTCTACTATATGGCCTATTGTCCCTCTGCTTCAACGGGATCCCTAATCATTCAGACTCTGCCCTGGTCTGTTGGTTCCACAACAGACTTCCAGGCCTACCGCTAAGCCTGCATCGTCCAATAATTCAGCTTCACCAGGGAACTTCAATTCCGCCAGCTTCACCATCATCCTATTTCCCACCGGCTTCACCTTGACTTGCACATCTTCCATCTCCACTTGGTAGCCTGGTCCACTGGTATCAAAGTGATTCTCCAACTCTCTGGCTCCATCAACGCATCCCAACAAACAAAACATCTTTAAAATGAATTTAATGTGAGTATATTTAATATTTACAATTGGTGTTTTGCATATATTTGTCACTTGCATACTATTTGTTAATCTGTTTAACATAGTATAAAACTGCAATAAACAACAACATTTTATTGTATTGTGTCGTAGGACTATGTGGACACTGCACAGCATCTGTCACCTCCTAGTTAAAACAACTGACTCTGCCTGCACCCTCTAAAACACTGTAGTCCATCCCTCCAGCTCTAGCACCTTTGTCACTTTCACCAGCTGTTCCTCAATCTGCAGATCTTCTACCTCCACCTTGGCCCTCCAGTGCAGTGGTATCACCCTGGTTCTCCAGCCCTCCTCACTTCGCCTTGGTCTTCCATCTGATCTGCACTGGTCTGCACCATCTCCACAATGAGCCTCCATTCCTTCGGTTCCATCAAGGCATCCCACTATGCCTTTTTTGCCGTGGTAAGCTCCATTGATTTTGTATTGGTCTCTTTGTCCACTGCACACCCATGGGCTCTTTCTCCACTGCGTGTCTTGCTCGCTCTGCTCCTCCTTAGTCTTTCTGCCCACCACCACACTATCTGTTGTGATGTTGTATTTAGGCATCAAGAGCTGCCTTTTGGAAGTGCAGGAACTGTCATGCTTCATTTCTGTTCAAGGACTGGTGTATTGATTAAAAAGAATTCAATAGTTTCTGAGTTTACACTTATGTTTATTTCCTGTTTTCTGAGGTGCCTATGTGTCTAGTGTGTTCTCATTTCTTTAGACTCATCATTTTGACTCTGCCCTGGTCTGTGATCCGCCTGGTTCCACAACAGACTTCCAGGCGTACCACTATGTCTGCACCCTTCAATAATTCAGCTTCACCAGGGACCTTCAATTCCTCCAGCTGCACCATCATCCTCATTCCCACCGGCTTCACCTTGACCTGCACATCTTCCATCTCCATTTGGTCATCTGGTCCATTGGTGTCAGATTCTTCAACTCTTTGGCTTTATCAACACATCCCACTCTGTCATTCTTACTGAACAAAAACATCTTTAAAATGAATTTAATGTGAGTATATGTAATATTTAGAATTAATGTTTTGCATATATTTGTCATTTGTATACTACTTGTTAATCTGCTTATTATCGTATAAAACTGCAATAAACAACAACATTTTATTTTACTGTGTCGTAGGACTATGTGGACACTGCACATCATCTGTCACTTCCTAGTTAAAACAACTGACTCTGCCTGCACCCTCCAAAACACTGTAGTCCATCCCTCCAGCTCTAGCACCTTTGTTACTTCCACCAGCTGTTCCTCAATTTGCAGATCTTCTACCTCCACCTTGGCCCTCCAGTGCAGTGGTATCACCTTGGTTATCCAGCCTTCCTCAATTCGCATTGGTCTTCCAAGGCATCCCATTATGTAATTTCTGCCGTGGTAACCTCCATTGGTTTTATATTGGTCTCTTTGTCCACTACACACCCATGGGCTCTTCCTCCAGTGCGTGTGTTCTTCACTCTGCTCCCCCTTAGTCTTTTTGCCCACCACCACAGTGGCTGTTGTGATGTTGTATTTAGGCATCAAGAGCTGCCTTTCGGAAGTGCAGGAACTGTCATGCTTCGTTTGTCTTCTAGGACTGGTGTATTGATTAAAAATAATTCAATTGTTTATTTCCTGTTTTCTGAGGTGCCTATGTTTCTAGTGTGTTCTCATCATTTGCCCATTGTGCTCAGCTGCGTCTGGATACAAGACTTTTGTATTTGAAATAGTTTATTATTAAATGATTTCCCTTTAAAACATAAACTGGCAGTTTAGTTACAATGTGCATATTTAAAAATTAAAAAAAAAATAGGTTTAAAGTTTTTAGAGATGCATTGTACTTACAAATTGTATGCCTCTACATATTGATAATACATATGTATGTATTTTCATTATTATATTGATTTAATTAATTAAATACAAAAATGGTACTTATTGTTTATACATACTAAGAATTATGTCATTATTCTTAGTATAATTTATGAAAGGTTTGTTTTGCCTTTGAACTTTTTTGTGATCTTGAATGTTTCGTACGCACACAGACATGAATCCAGTGCATATCCAAAAATGTGTGTTTGGCTGTGCTTCTGTGAAGGCAGCACATTAAATTAGAACATCAATTAAACTGAGGGTAGCTACATTAAACTCTTTAAAGCATGCATTGATATTTGCATCAAATCATTATCAGGTCCACATGTAATCTAGACTATGTTCTTGCCATTTATTTATTTCTACTACACCTTATAACATTAAAACCAACTATGTATTTCTAACAGGCAAAATAGCATAATATATGACATGCAATCAAATTTAGTTTGCTGTCAAAAGTGACTAAATCCACAAGCACGCACGCAAGCAGTACAGTATTGAACCATTTTGTACCAAAAAAAGTTTCAACGAAAGCCACAGTAGCACTGTGTCACGGATACATCAGCGTCAGCGCCAGCTCTCTATACTCCGCACACCCAATCAGCATCCCCGGAATACTAATCACCTGTCATTAATCTCCTGCCACTTCCCGCACTCCTTATATTCACCACCAGTTCCCTCAGTCCCTTGTCAGGTCTCGTTGATACTCTCTCAACAAACTGACTCTTCAATGCTTATGCAAAGACCATACTTACCTTCTTCATCTACTTACCCACCATCAGCCTGTTATCTGGATCCTCCGATCTAGTCATCTACAAACCTGTAACAGATAAGATACTTTATCAGATCCATATTATCCATAAACTTTGCAACCGTTAATCATATCCCATCAAACTCACCTGCTGTGACTGTTCAACTGTGTTAATAAACATCCTTGCAACTTACCTGTTTGTTCTGTGCTGATTTGTGACACACTGCACCACACATCAGTGTTTCCTGAACGTATGTACGGTTTTGATCGAATACTTCAGTTAATGATTTAATAAACAATTTATAAATACAGGAATTTGCTATAAGCCTATAATAAATTAATGACTGACTCAATCATAAAGACAGTGATTTACCGTCCCCTACTGTTTTAAGTTTAATACTTAAATCATACATTACATATTTCTCTATTGAACATTTAAATATATATATATATATATATATATATATATATATATATATATATATATATATATATATATATATATATATATATATATATAATTGCCTAACCCAGCTAAAAAATAATCTGTTGGGGGTATAACACTCTAAAAACTATTGGAACCACTGGACTATGGTATAAACAAAGTAAAAAAAAAAACAAACATACAAACTATAATTCTGAGAGTTATAACAATCAACTCCTCTTACACTCATGTCCTTCACCACCATGACTTTTGCCTTCTTTTTGATAATACTTTAATTGTAACAGTCATAAAAGTCTTCATATGAACAATCAATAGGCTAAACTGCAGGGGTGCATATAGCCTACTGGGTGATATGGGAACTGCCATCCATAAAAATATTTATCCAGTATAAATACAAATGTAAGCAGTGTTTTCTGTCGATAGAACATGTCTTGGTGCCATAAGTAATATAATGATGCTTCCAAGCACCAATTATATTGAATCACTAATGTATATCAGCCATTTCAACTGAAATTTAAAAGCTGTGATATTAATGTTGCCCACTTGAGGGAGCCATATAAGTACATTTTTAAGCCCAATGTTTGTTTGTTTTTTAAAATCAGTTAACATCCATTTAAATTGAAATAAATGTATATATATATAACGAATTTGTAGAACTATGGTGTACTGGCAACATTGTTTTACATAGAATCTGTCAAATGCTGAAAAATCATTAAATGTTAAACCTTTATAAATAAAATAAAACATATATTTTTCAGTATTCATATTTTTCAAGTTGACATGATTACAAAACTGATGTGATGTGGTCAGAATAAATTGACAATGACACATACAAAGTTTGGTGCCAATATGTGAAGGCACTGCAGAGATAAAGCCTGAATAGTCCTTTTGGCATCATGCCTCAACTTTGCTGCTGCAGTATACGAAACAGTTTTGTCTATTCACACGGAATCCATAACTTTTATTCGGCACAGTATGGAATGGATGTGTATTGTAAGTGGAGTGGATTGTGGATGATACAAATCAGTGGCAACTACTGGTGTTTCAAAGAGGGGAAGCTCATTTTCATCATACATCATAAAAATTAGTCATTTATAAATAAGTAAATTCTAAGTTCCTTTTATAAGAAAATGTTATGAAAAGAAATCGAGTCAGCCAAACTGCTGTATATAACAGATTTTGAATGAACTCGTCTTTGAAATGAACGTTTTCTAACACATTTTTAGTCAATAAAATATTAACACAATAGGTGATGTGCTCAGAGTGAAGTGACAATGACACATACAAAGTTTGGTGTCAATATGTCAAGGCATTGCAGAGATAAAGCCTGAATAGTGCTTTTAGCATCATACCTCAACTTTGCTGCTACAATATACGAAAACGGTTTCGTCTATTGACACAAAATCCATAACTTTTATTCAGCATAGTCTGGAGATGATACGATTCTATTTTGATGAAAATTGGACAAACGGTCTAGGAGGAGTTCGAAAAAGTAGGTTTTGACTGAAAATCAAGATGGCGGACAGGAAGTTTGGCCAAATAAGGAAAACTTGGTATCTATGTTCTCGGCTTGACCGAAGGAATCTATTAAGACCAGTGGCATTTCAAAAGCCAGATTTATTCAAAATTTATTAGCCTTTTTGGAAATTTTGTCATAACATTTGATCACTAGGTGGCTCTCTCTCAAAATATTTTGGGTACCTTCAGGGGATGGTGCTGATGGCACATTCTGAGTTTCGTAATATTACACCAATGCATTTGTTTACTATAGCATTTTATTTC
This sequence comes from Scardinius erythrophthalmus, assembly GCF_964197995.2. Taxonomy (NCBI): domain Eukaryota; kingdom Metazoa; phylum Chordata; class Actinopteri; order Cypriniformes; family Leuciscidae; genus Scardinius; species Scardinius erythrophthalmus. Next base: position 22,472,142 of record NC_138238.1, on the reverse strand, counting down.
ACAAAACTGTATTTAAGTCAATGGGAATTTCATGTTTTGTTCTGTTATATCGCCACCAAGAGGCTCAGTCCCACCATTTTTTTAATGTGTCCTCAGAGTGAGCCCATGCATATTTGTGTCAATTTTGGTGAAAATATCTCAATTTGCTGCGGAGTTATAGACATTTCTATGAAAAAACACGTAAAAAATGACTGACACATGACTTTGTTTGGAATTTACTACCCCTAAACATCAATATTTTCGCATTTGGGCATTGGTGTAGCTATCGACCTATGTTTCCAAACTTCTGAATGTGGTTTCGTCTCGATCGGACAAGCGGTTTCAAAGATATAGCCAAATGTTTTTTAAGCGCTAAATCACAACGCTACACAAACCATAAGGCGAAACCTAACATGTTTGGTATCGTTGAACTCGGCAACGATTCAGGAGTCTAAACAGATGAGTCCTGTGAAAATAAGTTGACCACACCCAAAGTTAGAAGCATTTGGAATCATTTGGGGACAAAAATTCACCACTAGATGGCACTGTTTCGAAAGTTCTCAAGCTCCTTCAGGACATCGTGCTGATGACCTATTCCGAGTTTTGTAACGATACGTTCACGCGTTCATAAAATACAGCATTTTAGCACATAATTCAAAATGGCCGACAGCCAAAATGGCTGATCGGGGAAAATTGGATATCAGTCGACTCAGCATGACGCCCTGAATCTAACGAGACCACTTTTATGATTTTTGGACAAACCATTCAGAAGTTATAAGCAAAAATAGCCATTTTTCATATCTCCGGACCAGTAGGTGGCACTGCGCCGAAACGCAGCATGTTGCCTCAGGTCATGCTTGTGATGAGATGTACCAAGTTTGGTCTGAATACGATAAACCGTTGCGGAGATACAGCCCTACGACTGTTTTCACAAGTGCTACGTAAAATTTGTTTGCGCGGTATTCGAGAACGGTTTGATGAATCAACACGAATTCCATAACTTTTTTTCGGCATGGTCTGAAGATAATCTGATTCAATTTTCGTGGAAATTGGACCAACGGCCTAGGAGGACTTCGAAAAAGTAGGTTTTTCGGAAAATTCAAAATGGCGGAAATTTTTTTATGACGAAAAATGGCGTCATATGGTGCATTCGAATCGTCATGAGCTCAGGAATCAGAGGGAAAAAAAATTTGTTTCTAGCCCTAGTGGTTCAAAAGTTATTAGCATAAACATGAGTGCAACTTTGGACAGTTGGTGGTGCTAGAGGGAAAGACTTAGACACACCAAAATTGGTGTATTTAATGTTGGGACTGTCCTCTATTAGAATGTCAAATCATTACAACTTTCCCGCGATCGGTTCTATGGGCTGCCATAGACTCCCAGTCGGAAGAAGGAAGAATAATAATAATAATAATAATAAATATAGCTGCAAGCAGCCATTACCGGGGCCAAGCACAATCAGATGACAAGACATGCCAACATTGCTGAAAGTGTCAGACCAACTGCGACAATGAGCAATTATAGACATTTAAAAAGGATTATAGGCAAAATGCCTGAAAAATCAGAGAAACAGTAAATAAAAATATGATTTAATGGATTATCACTTTTGACCAATAGGTGGTGCAGTTACAAAACTGATGTGATGTGGTCAGAGTGAAGTGACAATGACACACACAAAGTTTGGTGTCAATATGTCAAGGAATTGCAGAGATAAAGCCTGAATAGTGCTATTAGCATCATGCCTCAACTTTGCTGCTGCGCTATACGAAAACGGTTTTGTCAATCGACACGAAATCCATAACTTTTAGTCGGCACGGTCTGGAGATGATACGATTCGATTTTGGTGAAAATCGGACAAACGGTCTAGGAGGAGTTCGAAAAAGTAGGTTTTGAATGAAAATCAAGATGGCGGACAGGAAGTTAGGCCAAATAAGGTAAACTTGGTATCTATGTTCTCAGCGTGACCCAAGGAATCTACTAAGATGAGTTGCATTACAATAGGCCAATTTATTCAAAAGTTATTAGCAATTTTGGAAATTTTGTTATAACTTTTGACCACTAGGTGGCGCTGTTTCTAAATATGTTGGGTACCTTCAGGGGATGGTGCAGATGGCACATTCTGAGTTTTGTAATATTACACCAATGCATTTGTTTAGTATAGCATTTTATTTCACAAAACTGTATTGAAGTCAATGGGAATTTCATGTTTTGTTCTATTATAGCGCCACCAAGAGGCTCAGTCCAACCATTTTTTGTATGTGTCCTCAGAGTGAGCCCATACATATGTGTGTCGATTTTGGTGAAAATATCTCAATTATCTTCGGAGTTATAGACATTTATATGAAAAAACACGTAAAAAATGACTGACACATGACTTTAATTGGAATTTACTACCTCTAGACATCAATATTTTCGCATTTGGGCTTAAATATTTAGTTAACAAGCTATGATTCCAAACTTCTGACGGTGGTTTCGTCTCGATCGGACAAACGGTTTCGAAGATATCGCCTAATGTTTTTTAAGTGCTAAATCACAACGCTACACAAACCGTAAGGCGAAACCTAGCATGTTTGGTATTGTTGGACTCGGCAAGGATTCAGGAGTCTAAAGAGATGAGTCTCCTGAAAATAAGTCAACCACACCCAAAGTTATAAGCATTTGAAAAAAAAATTCACCACTAGGTGGCGCTGTTTCGAAACTTCTCAGGCTCCTTCAGGGCATCGTGCTGATGACCCACACCAAGTTTCGTAACAATCCGTTAATGCGTTCATAAAATACAGCATTTTAGCACATAATTCAAAATGGCCGACAGTCAAAATAGCCGATATGGTAAAATTGGATATCAGTCGACTCAGCATATCGCCCTGAATCTAACGAGACCAATTTTATGATTTTTGGACAAACTGTTCAGAAGTTATAAGCAAAAATAGCCATTTTTCATATCTCCGGACCAGTAGGTGGCGCTGCGCCGAAACGCAGCATGTAGCCTCAGGTCATGCTTGTGAGTACATGTACCAAGTTTGGTCTGAATACGATAAACCGTTGCGGAGAAACAGCCTTACGACTGTTTTTGCAGGCGCTACGTAAAATTTGTTCGAGCGTTTATCGAAAACTGTTAAGCGAATCAACTTGAATTCCATAACTTTTGGTCAGCACTGCCTGAAGATGATCTGGTTCAATTTTCGTACAAATCGGACAAACCGTCTAGGACGAGTTCGAAAAAGTAGGTTTTTAGAAAAATTCAAAATGGCGGCCATATTTTAATGACGGAAAATGACGTGATAGGGTGCAATCGAATCGTCATGAGCTCAGGAATCAGAGGAAAAAAGGATTTCGCTGATTGGCCTTACGGTTCAAAAGTTATTAGCAAAATAAAAGTGAAACTTTGGACAGGTGGTGGCGCTAGAGGGAATGACTTAGAAACACAAAAATTGGTGTATTTAATGTTGGGACTGTCCTCTATCAGAATGTCAAACCAAAACAACTTTCCCGCAATCGGTTCTATGGGCTGCCATAGACTCCCAAGGCGGAAGAATAATAATAATAATAAATATAGCTGCAAGCAGCCATTACCGGGGCCAAGCAGAATAAGACGACAAGACATGGCTGAAGGTGTCAGATCAACTGCAACAATGAGCAATTACAGACATTTAAAGAGGATTTTAGACGAAATGGCTGAAAAATCATAGAAACAGTAATTAAAAATATAATTTAATTGATTATCACTTTCGACAAGTAGGTGGCGCAGTTACAAAACTGATGTGGTCAGAGTGAAGTGACAATGTCACATACAAAGTTTGGTGTCAATATGTCAAGGCATTGCAGAGATAAAGCCTGAATAGTGCTATTGGCATCATGCCTCAACTTTGCTGCTGCGCTATACGAAAATGGTTTCGTCTATCGACAAGAAATCCATAACTTTTAGTCGGCACGGTCTGGAGATGATACGATTAGATTTTGGTGAAAATCGGACAAACGGTCTAGGAGGAGTTTGAAAAAGTAGGTTTTGACTGAAAATCAAGATGGCGGACAGGAAGTTTGGCCAAATAAGGAAAACTTGGTATCTATGTTCTCGGCTTGACCCAAGGAATCTATTAAGCATTTCAATAGCCAGATTTATTCAAAAGTTATTAGCCTTTTTGGAAATTTTGTTACAACTTTTGACCACTAGGTGGCGCTGTCTCGAAATATTTTGGGTACCTTCAGGGGATGGTGCTGATGACACAATCTGAGTTTCGTAATATTACACCAATGCATTTGTTTAGTATAGCATTTTATTTCACAAAATTGTATTGAAGTCAATGGGAATTTCATGTTTTGTTTTATTATAGCGCCACCAAGAGGCTCAGTCCCACCATTTTTTGTATGTGTCCTCAGAGTGAGCCCATACATATGTGTGTCGATTTTGGTGAAAATATCTCAATTATCTTCGGAGTTATAGACATTTATATGAAAAAACACGTAAAAAATGACTGACACATGACTTTAATTGGAATTTACTACCTCTAGACATCAATAATTTCGCATTTGGGTGTTAACATTTAGTTAACAAGCTATGATTCCAAACTTCTGACGGTGGTTTCGTCTCGATCGGACAAACGGTTTCGAAGATATCGCCTAATGTTTTTTAAGTGCTAAATCACAACGCTACACAAACCGTAAGGCGAAACCTAGCATGTTTGGTATCATTGGACTCGGCAAGGATTCAGGAGTCTAAAGAGATGAGTCTCCTGAAAATAAGTCAACCACACCCAAAGTTATAAGCATTTGAAAAAAAAAAAAATCACCACTAGGTGGCGCTGTTTCGAAACTTCTCAGGCTACTTCAAGGCATCGTGCTGATGACCCACACCAAGTTTCGTAACAATCCGTTCATGTGTTAATAAAATACAGCATTTTAGCACATAATTCAAAATGGCCGACAGTCAAAATGGCCAATATGGTAAAATTGGATATCAGTCGACTCAGCATGTTGCCCTGAATCTAATGAGACCAATTTTATGATTTTTGGACAAACTGTTCAGAAGTTATAAGCAAAAATAGCAATTTTTCATATCTCCGGACCAGTAGGTGGCGCTGCGCCGAAACATAGCATGTAGCCTCAGGTCATGCTTGTGACAATATATACCAAGTTTGGTCTGAATCCGATAAACCGTTGCGGAGATAAAGCCTTACGACTGTTTTTGCAGGCGCTACGTAAAATTTGCTCGAGCGTTTATCGAAAACGGTTTGACGAAACAATTTGAATTCCATAACTTTTGGTCAGCACTGCCTGAAGATGATCTGGTTCAATTTTCGTGAAAATCGGAGCAACGGCCTAGGAGGAGTTCGAAAAAGTAGGTTTTTCAGAAAATACAAAATGGCGGAAATATTTATATGACGGAAATTGACGACATAGGGTGCAATCGAATCGTCTTGAGCTAGGGAATAAGTGGACAAAAGAATTTTGTTGATAAGTCTTAGGGTTCAATAGTTTTTAGCATAAACATGAGTGAAACTTTGGACAGTTGGTGGCGCTAGAGGGATTGGTTTTAAGACACCAAATTTGCTATGGTGACTTTTCAGATTGTCCTCTATCAGTGTGCCAAATTTCATAACTTTCCCGCAAGCGGTTCTATGGGCTGCCATAGACTCCAAGAGCGGAAGAAGAATAATAATAAATATAGCTGCAAGCAGCAATTACCGGGGCCAGGCAGAATAAGACGACAAGACATGCCAACATGTCTGAAAGTGTCAGACCAACTGCAACAATGAGCAATTAAAGACATTTAAAGAGGATTTTAGGCGAAATGGCTGAAAAATCATGTAAAAAGTGATTCAAAATATGATTTAATGGATTGTCACTTTTGACCAAAAGGTGGCGCTGTAAGAAATTGATGTGGTGTGGTCAGAGTAAGGAGACAGTGACACATACAAAGTTTGGTGTCAATATGTCGAGGCATTGCAGATATAAAGCCTGAATAGTCATTTTGGCATCATGCCTCAACTTTGCTGCTGTGCTATACGAAAACGGTTTCATCAATCGACACGAAATCCATAACTTTGTGTCGGCACAGTCTGGAGATGATACGATTCGATTTTGGTGAAAATCGGACAAACGGTCTAGGAGGAGTTCGAAAAAATTGGTTTTGAATGAAAATCAAGATGGCGGACAGGAAGTTCGGCCAAATAAGGAAAACTTGGTATCTATGTTCTCGGCTTGACCCAAGGAATCTATTAAGACCCGTGGCATTTCAATAGCCAGATTTATTCAAAAGTTATTAGCCTTTTTGGAAAGTTTGTTATAACTTTTGACCACTAGGTGGCGCTGTCTTGAAATATTTTGGTTGCCTTCAGGGGATGGTGCTGATGACACAATCTGAGTTTCGTAATATTACACCACTGCATTTGTTTAGTATAGCATTTTATTTCACAAAACTATTGAAGTCAATGGGAATTTCATATTTTGTTCAATTATAGCGCCACCAAGAGGCTCAGTCCCACAATTTTTTTTACGTGTCCTCAGAGTGAGCCCATACATATGTGTGTCAATTTTGGTGAAAATATCTCAATTCGCTTCGGAGTTATAGACATTTATATGAAAAAACACGAAAAAAATGACTGACACATGACTTTGATTGGAAATTAGTACCCCTAAACATCAATATTTTCGCATTTGGGCATTGGCGTAAACTATCGACCTATGTTTTCAAACTTCTGACGGTGGTTTCGTCTCGATCGGACTAGCGGTTTCAAAGATATAGCAAAATGTTTTTTAAGCGCTAAATCACAACGCTACACAAACCGTAAGGCGAAACCTAGCATGTTTGGTATCGTAGGACTCGGCAACGATTCAGGAGTCTAAAAAGATGAGTTTCGTGAAAATAAGTCGACCACACCCAAAGTTATAAGCATTTGAAAAAAAAAATCACCACTAGGTGGCGCTGTTTCGAAACTTCTCAGGCTCATTCAGGGCATTGTGCTGATGACCCATACCACGTTTCGTAACAATCCGTTCATGCGTTCTTAAAATACAGAATTTTAGCACAAAATTCAAAATGGCCGACAGCCAAAATGACCGATATGGTCAAATTGGATATCAGTCGACTCGGCATGTTGCCCTGAATCTAACGAGACCAATTTTTTGATTTTTGGACAAACTGTTCAGAAGTTATAAGCAAAAATAGCCATTTTACATATCTCCGGACCAGTAGGTGGCGCTGCACCGAAACACAGCATGTAGCCTCAGGTCATGCTTGTGAGTACAAGTACCAAGTTTGGTCTGAATACGATAAACCGTTGCGGAGATACGGCCTTACGACTGTTTTTGCTAGCGCTACGTAAAATGTATTCGTGCGTTTATCGAAAACGGTTTGACGAATCAATTTGAATTCCATAACTTTTTGTCAGCACTACCTGAAGATGATCTGGTTAAATTTTCGTGCAAATCGGACAAACCGTCTAGGACGAGTTCGAAAAAGTAGCTCTTTTGAAAATTCAAGATGGCGGCCATATTTTTATGACGGAAAATGACGTCATAGGGAGCAATCGAATCGTCATGAGCTCAGGAATCAGAGGAAAAAAGAATTTTGTTGATTGGCCTTACGGTTCAAAAGTTATTAGCAAAATAAAAGTGAAATTTTGGACAGGTGGTGGCGCTAGAGGGAATGACTTAGAAACACCAAAATTGGTGTATTTAATGTTGGGACTGTCCTCTATCAGAATGTTAAACCAAAACAACTTTCCCGCAATCGGTTCTATGGGCTGCCATAGACTCCCAGTCGGAAGAAGGAAGAATAATAATAAATATAGCTGCAAGCAGCAATTACCGGGGCCAAGCAGAATCAGACGACAAGACATGCCAACAAGTCTGAAAGTGTCAGACCAACTGCAACAATGAGCAATTAAAGACATTTAAAGACGATTTTAGGCAAAATGGCTGAAAAATCATAGAAACAATAATTAAAAATATGATTTAATGGATTATCAATTTCGACCAATAGGTGGCGCAGTTACAAAACTGATGTGATGTGGTCAGAGTGAAGTGACAATGACACATCCCAAGTTTGGTGTCAATATGTCAAGGCATTGCAGAGATAAAGCCTGAATAATGCTTTTAGCATCATGCCTCAAATTTGCTGCTGCGCTATACGAAAACGGTTTCGTCAATCGACACGAAATCCATAACTTTCAGTCGGCACAGTCTGGAGATGATATGATTCGATTTTGGTGAAAATCGGACAAACGGTGTAGGAGGAGTTCGAAAAAGTAGGTTTTGAATGAAAATAGCATTTTATTTCACAAAACTGTATTGAAGTCAATGGGAATTTCATGTTTTGTTCTATTATAGCGCCACCAAGAGGCTCAGTCCCACATTTTTTTTTACGTGTCCTCAGAGTGAGCCCATACATATGTGTGTCAGTTTTGGTGAAAATATCTCAATTCCCTTCAGAGTTATAGGCATTTATATGAAAAAAACACGTAAAAAATGACTGACACATGACTTTGTTTGGAATTTACTACCCCTAAACATCAATATTTTCGCATTTGGGCATTGGCGTTTAGCTATCGACCTATGTTTTCAAACTTCTGACGGTGGTTTCGTCTCGATCGGACAAGCGGTTTCGAAGATATAGCCAAATGTTTTTTAAGCGCTAAATCACAACGCTACACAAACCGTAAGGCGAAACCTAGCATGTTTGGTATCATAGGACTCGGCAACGATTCAGGAGTCCAATGAGATGAGTTTCGTGAAAATAAGTCGATCACACCCAAAGTTATAAGCATTTGAAAAAAAAAAATTCACCACTAGGTGGCGCTGTTTCGAAACTTCTCACACTCCTTCAGGACATCGTGTTGATGACCCATACCAAGTTTCGTAACAATCCGTTGATGCGTTGTTAAAATACAGCATTTTAGCACAAAATTCAAAATGGCCGACAGTCAAAATGGCCGATATGGCAAAATTGGATATCAGTCGACTCGGCATGTTGCCCTGAATCTATCAAGACCAATTTTATGACTTTTGGACAAACTGTTCAGAAGTTATAAGCAAAAATAGCCATTTTTCATATCTCCGGACCAGTAGGTGGCGCTGCGCCGAAACGCAGCATGTAGCCTCAGGTCATGCTTGTGAGTACATGTACCAAGTTTGGTCTGAATACGATAAACCGTTGCGGAGATACAGCCTTACGACTGTTTTTGCTAGGGCTACGTAAAATGTATTCGTGCGTTTATCGAAAACGGTTTGACGAATCAATTTGAATTCCATAACTTTTGGTCAGCACTGCCTGAAGATGATCTGGTTCAATTTTCGTGCAAATCGGACAAACCGTCTAGGAGGAGTTCTAAAAAGTAGCTTTTTCAGAAAATTCAAAATGGCGGCCATATTTATATGACGGAAAATGACGTCATAGGGTGCAATCGAATCGGCATGAGCTCAGGAATCAGAGGAAAAAAGAATTTTGTTGATTGGCCTTACGGTTCAAAAGTTATTAGCAAGATAAAAGTGAAATTTTGGACAGGTGGTGGCGCTAGAGGGAATGACTTAGAAACACAAAAATTGGTGTATTTAATGTTGGGACTGTCCTCTATCAGAATGTCAAACCAAAACAACTTTCCCGCAATCGGTTCTATGGGCTGCCATAGACTCCCAGTCGGAAGAAGGAAGAATAATAATAATAAGAACGGGAACAGATACAATAGGTGCCTACGCACCTTCGGTGCTTGGCCCCTAATAATAAGAACCGGAACAAAAACAATAGGTGCCTCCGCACCTTCGGTGCTTGGCCCCTAATAATAATAATAATAAATATAGCTGCAAGCAGCCATTACCGGGGCCAAGCAGAATAAGACGACAAGACATGCCAACATGTCTGAAAGTGTCAGACCAACTGCAACAATGAGCAATTAAAGACATTTAAAGAGGATTTTTGGCAAAATGCCTGAAAAATCATAGAAACAATAATTAAAAATATGATTTGATGGATTATCACTTTCGACCAATAGGTGGCGCAGTTACAAAACTGATGTGATGTGGTCAGAGTGAAGTTACAATGACACATACAAAGTTTGGTGTCAATATGTCAAGGCATTGCAGAGATAAAGCCTTAATTAGTGCTATTAGCATCATGCCTCAAATTTGTTGCTGCGCTATACGAAAACGGTTTCGTCTATCGACACGAAATCCATAACTTTTAGTCGGCACAGTCTGGAGATGATACGATTCGATTTTGGTGAAAAACGGACAAACGGTCTAGGAGGAGTTTGAAAAAGTAGTTTTAGAATGAAAATCAAGATGGCGGACAAGAAGTTTGACCAAATAAGGAAAATTTGGTATCTATGTTCTCGGCTTGACCCAAGGAATCTATTAAGACCAGTGGCATTTACATAGGCCGATGAAAAACTTATTAGCAGTTTTGGAAATGTTGTTATAACTTTTGACCAATAGGTGGCGCTGTCTCTAAATATTTTGGGTACCTTCAAGGGATGGTGCTGATGGCACATTCTGAGTTTCGTAATATTACACCAATGCATTTGTTAAGTATAGCATTTTATTTCACAAAACTGCATTGAAGTCAATGGGAATTTCATATTTTGTTCAATTATAGCGCCACCAAGAGGCTCAGTCCCACTTTTTTTTTACGTGTCCTCAGAGTGAGCCCATACATATGTGTGTCAATTTTGGTGAAAATATCTCAATTCGCTTCGGAGTTATAGACATTTATATGAAAAAACACGTAAAAAATGACTGACACATGACTTTGATTGGAATTTACTACCCCTAAACATCAATATTTTCGCATTTGGGCATTGGCGTATGGCTATCGACCTATGTTTCCAAACTTCTGACGGTGGTTTCGTCTCGATCGGACAAACGGTTTCGAAGATATAGCCAAATGTTTTTTAAGCGCTAAATCACAACGCTACACAAACCGTAAGGCAAAACCTAGCATGTTTGGTATCGTAGGACTCGGCAAGGTTTCAGGAGTCTAATTAGATGAGTCTCGGGAAAATAAGTCGACCGCACCCAAAGTTATAAGCATTTGAATAAAAAAATTCACCACTAGGTGGCGCTGTTTCGAAACTTCTCACGCTCCTTCAGGACATCGTGCTGATGACCCATACCAAGTTTCGTAACAATCCGTTCATGCGTTCTTAAAATACAGCATTTTAGCACAAAATTCAAAATGGCCGACAGTCAAAATGTCCGATATGGTAAAATTGGATATCAGTCGACTCGGCATGTTGCCCTGAATCTAACGAGACCAATTTTATGATTTTTGGACAAACTGTTCAGAAGTTATAAGCAAAAATAGCCATTTTTTATATCTCCGGACCAGTAGGTGGCGCTGCGCCGAAACGCAGCATGTAGCCTCAGGTCATGCTTGTGAGTACATGTAGCAAGATTGGTCTGAATACGATAAACCGTTGCGGAGATACAGCCTTACGACTGTTTTTGCTAGCGCTAAGTAAAATGTATTCGTGCGTTTATCAAAAACGGTTTGACGAATCAATTTGAATTCCATAACTTTTGGTCAGCACTGCCTGAAGATGATCTGGTTCAATTTTCGTGCAAATCGGACAAACCGTCTAGGACGAGTTCGAAAAAGTAACTTTTTCAGAAAATTCAAAATGGCGGCTTTATTTATATGACGGAAAATGACGTCATAGGGTGCAATCGAACCCTCATGAGCTCAGGAATTTTGTTGATTGGCCTTACGGTTCAAAAGTTATTAGCAAAATAAAAGTGAAACTTTGGACAGGTGGTGGCGCTAGAGGGAATGACTTAGAAACACCAAAATTGGTATATTTAATGTTGTGACTGTCCTCTATCAGAATGTCAAACCAAAACAACTTTCCCGCAATCGGTTCTATGGGCTGCCATAGACTCCCAGTCGGAAGAAGGAAGAATAATAATAATAAGAACGGGAACGAAAACAATAGGTGCCTACGCACCTTCGGTGCTTGGCCCCTAATAAGAAACGGAACAGTTACAATAGGTGCCTCCGCACCTTCGGTGCTTGGCCCCTAATAATAATAATAAGAACGGGAACAGATACAATAGGTGCCTCCGCACCTTCGGTGCTTGGCCCCTAATAATAAGAAACCGAACGGATACAATAGGTGCCTCCGCACCTTCGGTGCTTGGCCCCTAATAATAATAATAAGAACAGGAACGAAAACAATAGGTGCCTACGCACCTTCGGTGCTTGGCCCCTAATAAATATAGCTGCAAGCAGCAATTACCGGGGCCAAGCAGAATAAGACGACAAGACATGCCAACATGTCTGAAAGTGTCAGACCAACTGCGACAATGAGCAATTAAAGACTTTAAAGATGATTTTAGGCAAAATGCCTGAAAAATCATAGAAACAATAATTAAAAATATGATTTTATGGATTATCACTTTTGACCAATAGGTGGCGCAGTTACAAAACTGATGTGATGTGGTCAGAGTGAAGTGACAATTACACATACAAAGTTTGGTGTCAATATGTCAAGGCATTGCAGAGATAAAGCCTGAATAGTCCTTTTGGCATCATGCCTTAAATTTGCTGCTGCGCTATACGAAAACGGTTTCGTCAATCGACACGAAATCCATAACTTTTAGTCGGCACGGTCTGTAGATGATACGATTCGATTTTGGTGAAAATCGGACAAACGGTGTAGGAGGAGTTCGAAAAAGTAGGTTTTGGATGAAAATCAGATGGCGGACAGGAAGTTAGGCCAAATAAGGTAAACTTGGTATCTATGTTCTCAGCTTGACCCAAGGAATCTACTAAGATGAGTTGCATTACAATAGGCCAATTTATTCAAAAGTTATTAGCAGTTTTGGAAATTTTGTTTTAACTTTTGACCACTAGGTGGCGCTGTTTCTAAATATGTTGGGTACCTTCAGGGGATGGTGCAGATGGCACATTCTGAGTTTTGTAATAATACACCAGTGCATTTGTTTAGTATAGCATTTTATTTCACAAAACTGTATTGAAGTCAATGGGAATTTCATGTTTTGTTCTATTATAGCGCCACCAAGAGGCTCAGTCCAACCATTTTTTTTATGTGTCCTCAGAGTGAGCCCATACATATGTGTGTCGATTTTGGTGAAAATATCTCAATTCGCTTCGTAGTTATAGACATTTATATGAAAAAACACGTAAAAAATGACTGACACATGACTTTGATTGGAATTTACTACCCCTAAACATCAATATTTTCGCATTTGGGCATTGGCATTTATCAATCGACCTATGTTTCCAAACTTCTGACGGTGGTTTCGTCTCGATCGGACTAGCGGTTTCGAAGATATAGCCAAATGTTTTTTAAGCGCTAAATCAAAACACTACATAAACCGTAAGCCGAAATCTAACATGTTTGGTATCGTTGGACTTGGCAAGGATTCAGGAGTCTAATGAGATGAGTCTTGTGAAAATAAGTAGACCACACCCAACGTTATAAGCATTTGGAAAAAAAAATCACCACTAGGTGGCACTGTTTCAAAACTTCTCAGGCTCCTCCAGGACATCGTGCTGATGACCCATGTAACAATCCGTTCATGCGTTGTTAAAATACAGCATTTTAGCACAAAATTCAAAATCGCTGACAGCCAAAATGGCCGATATGGTAAAATTGGATATCAGTCGACTCAGCACGTTGCCCTGAATCCAACGAGACCAATTTTATGATTTTTGGACAAACTGTTCAAAAGCTATAAGCAAAAATAGCCATTTTCCATATCTCCGGACCAGTAGGTGGCGCTGCGCCGAAACGCAGCATGTAGCCTCAGGTCATGCTTGTGATGATATGTACCAAGTTTGGTCTGAATACGATAAACCGTTGCGGATATACAGCCCTACGACTGTTTTTGCAAGCGCTACATAAAATTTGTTCGAGTGTTTATCAAAAACGGTTTAACGAATCAATTTGAATTCCATAACTTTTGGTCAGCACTGCCTGAAGATGATCTGGTTCAATTTTCGTGCAAATAGGACAAACCGTCTAGGACGAGTTCGAAAAAGTAGGTTTTTAGAAAAATTTAAAATGGCGGCCATATTTTTATGACGGAAAATTAAGTCATAGGGTGCAATCGAATCGGCATATGCTCAGGAATCAGAAAAAAATAAGTTTTGTTGATTGGCCTTACGGTTCAAAAGTTATTAGCAAAATAAAAGTGAAATTTTGGACAGGTGGTGGCGCTAGAGGGAATGACTTAGAAACACCAAAATTGGTGTATTTAATGTTGGGACTGTCCTCTATCAGAATTTCAAACCATTACAACTTTCCCGCAATCGGTTCTATGGGCTGCCATAGACTCCCAGTCGGAAGAAGGAAGAATAATAATAATAATAGGAACGGGAACGAAAACAATAGGTGCCTACGCACCTTCGGTGCTTGGCCCCTAATAATAATAATAATAAGAACGCGAACAGAAACAATAGGTGCCTCCGCACCTTCGGTGCTTGGCCCCTAATAAGAAGAACGGAAACAGATACAATAGGTGCCTCCGCACCTTCGGTGCTTGGCCCCTAATAATAATCACACCATGAGAATGGATTAAAAAGAGAGCGACATCTAGTGGTATGATATTGAATAACATTTATTGTCAACCAAGAGCAGCTACAGTATATGTTTTAGTGGCATAATTCTGGTACTGGACAAACAATACATTTATATCTTTTGAGAAACCACATACATATTGATTTGTTATCTGTAATATTGCCGTAACTGTATCGTCACATAATACTGCAAATTATGTGATCACAGTCACATAATACTGCAAATTAGTCATATTCATTCGTTTGGCAGCAGCGCACTTTATACACTCACCTAAAGGATTATTAGGAACACCTGTTCAATTTCTCTTTAATGCAATTATCTAATCAACTAATCACATGGCAGTTGCTTCAATGCATTTAGGGGTGTGGTCCTGGTCAAGACAATCTCCTGAACTCCAAACTGAATGTCAGAATGGGAAAGAAAGGTGATTTAAGCAATTTTGAGCGTGGCATGATTGTTGGTGCCAGACGGGCCGGTCTGAGTATTTCACAATCTGCTCAGTTACTGGGATTTTCACGCACAACCATTTCTAGGGTTTACAAAGAATGGTGTGAAAAGGGAAAAACATCCAGTATGCGGCAGTCCTGTGGGCGAAAATGCCTTGTTGATGCTAGAGGTCAGAGGAGAATGGGCCGACTGATTCAAGCTGATAGAAGAGCAACTTTGACTGAAATAACCACTCGTTACAACCGAGGTATGCAGCAAAGCATTTGTGAAGCCAACCTTGAGGCGGATGGGCTACAACAGCAGAAGACCCCACCAGGTACCACTTAGTCTCGCGTAGCCAGACCTTCAGACTGACGGCTGAAGGTCTGGAATTCATAGCAGCTTTCTTTGGCCAAGGCCCGCCCATAAGGCCGTTTGACCGACATGTCAAACAACCAATTACAGTTCGTTTCGTTCAGCGTCACGTTTCGGGGCGTGGAAATGTCCCCACAATAACAGACCGGCGTGCAACAAGTCAGTCAGCATAGAAAATCAAAGAACATCTCTTAAAGAGTCTATGCCGTGAACCTCGCATACTTTTGAGAATCCTACGTTTAGCTGATCTTGATAAATGCTCATTGTCACTCATGTAAACACAACAGTTTTTCTTCCGCAATCACACGTCTGCGCTTTGTTTCCCGGCTGACCGAAAATAAACGCGACACTCGCGCCCCCCGGAAATCCGATAAAATTCAACCAATCAGATGACGACTTCGACATTCCTGAAGTGTTTCCAGTTAAGTGTACCATATGCATCAGACGTTTAGCCAACGTTCCGTGGGCGTGACGTCTGAGGCTGAGACTAGGTACCACTCATCTCCACTACAAATAGGAAAAAGAGGCTACAATTTACACGAGCTCACCAAAATTGGACAGTTGAAGACTGGAAAAATGTTGCCTGGTCTGATGAGTCTCGATTTCTGTTGAGACATTCAGATGGTAGAGTCAGAATTTGGCGTAAACAGAATGAGAACATGGATCCATCATGCCTTGTTACCACTGTGCAAGCTGGTGGTGGTGGTGTAATGGTGTGGGGGATGTTTTCTTGGCACACTTTAGGCCCCTTAGTGCCAATTGGGCATCGTTTAAATGCCACGGCCTACCTGAGCATTGTTTCTGACCATGTCCATCCCTTTATGACCTTTATGACCACCATGTACCCATCCTCTGATGGCTACTTCCAGCAGGATAATGCACCATGTCGCAAAGCTTGAATCATTTCAAATTGGTTTCTTGAACATGACAATGAGTTCACTGTACTAAAATGGCCCCCACAGTCACCAGATCTCAACCCAATAGAGCATCTTTGGGATGTGGTGGAACGGGAGCTTCGTGCCCTGGATGTGCATTCCACAAATCTCCATCAACTGCAAAATGCTATCCTATCAATATGGGCCAACATTTCTAAAGAATGCTTTCAGCACCTTATTGAATCAATGCCACGTAGAATTAAGGCAGTTCTGAAGGCGAAAGGGGGTCAAACACAGTATTAGTATGGTGTTCCTAATAATCCTTTAGGTGAGTGTATGTGCACACATTATGGTTTAAAAAGCTATTCACTTTCCACTGTGAATCTTGCATAGAGCTCAGTGACTGAGTGAAAAGGCCTCCATTTGTTTTCCACTGATTTCATGACTTGTCACCATTAGTGTTTAATGCATTTTAAGGTCACAGTTTGATAGCAACAGGGTTAAACAGGGTAAAACAATAAAATGGGATACATATTTAAAATTCAAGCTTGTGAGTAGCGAGACATAGATTTACAGTATGTTGATATGCTTCAAGCTATTCCCAAAACGTACACTTTTTGCAAACTTAAAATGTATAGAAAAGTCTTGTAACTAAAAGCTACTGATGTATGAAAAATGAAACTGCTAAGGACATAGGTAGGTAGCCTGGAAATCAAGTCCCAAATCTGAAAGATTAAGGGTCTGGCATCGACTAATGAAAATCGCCCAGCTCAAGGGGCGGCACCAAGCATGCATTTGAAAATCTCACTGCACGCAATTGGATAACACTACGACCAATCACAATAAGCCCCATACACTTAGTCATCAGCAGAGCTAACTGGTAACGTTAGATTAGACTCTTGCCGTATCCGGTCGGCAAAACAGCAAAAACATCCTTCTTGCAAAGGAAGGATTCGAGTGCCGTCTTCTGTTCCTCTTTTAGATAAAAAGCCAAGTCTAACTCGTTAATTGTAGCGGCCAAAGCCGTTTCAAACTACTGGTGTTTATCCATAGCCATCTTGCAATGTTTACTAATGACTTCGACGTCACAACGCTGTCGTCATCTGTTTAGCTCGCCTCTGGCCTGCCTATATCAGATAACCCGATGTGATTGGTGCAGCTCGGATACAAGGGCATATTTAATGAGCATCATTAATCGACGCCAGAGTAACTCGCTAAGCAAATTCATTTTGTGCTCTCACGAGAACTCTGGATTTCCAGGGTAATATGTAGGTTAATCTTTAAACAAACAAACAAAAAATTACCTGTACATATTCGTGAAAAAAAACACAAAGAAAATATGCAAAGTTCCTTAGTAATTACCTTAAGTGAATATACAAGAGATTGTAGACACAAACATTTAATTTGTTTAAAAGAGGCCTTTGCTCTTCTTCAGATTCAGTTGTTTCCAGTTTGGGAGGATGTAAAATTCATCCCGTGTCAGGTCCAAAACACTCTGCAATACAAATACAATCTGTCAATGTCAGACAACTTTAGAAAAATATTAAACCAAATTTAGCATTTGCTGACATTTCATGACGCTTTCCATGATGACCATTTTAGACTGAACTATTGACTTTAGGGTGGGTTTTGGGACAAGTTTAGTAAAGGGTAGGAGCATCAATTGTGTATGGAAGGGTATGGCAGCTGTTGAAATATTAGAAATATAACACCAATCCAAGGTGTAATAGCATTAGAGCACATAAAGACTCTTTCACCTAGATATCATCATAAAGAGACTGTGTCTGTTCCCCGAGTTAGGAAAACAAAAAACTCCCAAACTTATTTAAGGGAAAAAATTTAATTGATGTTCAACAAATAAAAAACAGATATAATATAGATGAACAAATTATAAAGCTTGGGTTACTGAATATTCCATCCCTTACTTCAGAAGCACTTATTGTTAAGGATATGATTACAGATTATAACCTAGATGTGCTGTTTGACAGAAACCTGGCTAAACCAGACGATTACATTACTTTAAATGAGTCCACTCCCCAAGATTACTGTTATAAGCATGAGCCTCATCTGAAAGGAAAAGGGGGAGGTATTGCTGTAATTTATAGTAATATCTTCAGAATTACTGAGAAGTCTTGTTTCAAGTATAATTCTTTTGAAGTGTTGGTGCTTAATGTAACACTAAGTCTCTTTCCAGAGAGACTTCACTTTGTGAACTTTAGGGTTAGGGTTAGGCCACTTTTTGGCCTCGTTGCTCCTGTTGCTGCTGTTGCGTTGGTTTGCGTCTGTAAGCTTTGTATATCTTCATATATCTTTCTGATTTGAATCATTATTTACTATCATTCCTTGTTGTTTATACTGCTAAATATAGATTACACAACATCACACATAACCTGATTTTTTTTTCTCGCGCACGCTCGCGCCTTTTACGAGTTCATCAAACAACTTAGGTGAGTAGGATCAGTCAACAAACACAGTGAGTCTTCTCTTATTGTCACTTGCACTTCATGTAACATGTATAGCATAGCTTTCTCTGTCAGCACAGGATTTACATGTGATAAATGCAGGGAGATAGTAAAGCTGACGGGGAAGATTTCATAACTAGAGACACGCATCCAAACTTTAATTGAGGTTAATTGTAAAAGTGCAATGGCTTTAGATACTGCTTTGGATGTGACTAGCTTAGTGAACTCTGTACATTGTTCGGTTCCGGCTGTAGTAGAGCCCGTGCAGCAGGGCAATTGGGTGACGGTGAGGCGCTGTAGTCACGGGACAAAACACCACTCTTCTGTTCCGATTACAACTTCAAATAGATTCTCCCCAGTCAGTGAAACACCCACTGAGAATCCTGTTGAATGTGCCCTAGTTATTGGCGATTCTATTACATGGAACGTGAAAATAGAGACACCAGCCACCATAGTCACATGTTTGCCGGGAGCCAGAGTGCCTGACATCAAAGCAAATTTAAAAGTGCAGGCTAATTGTAAATTCTCTAAGATTATTATTCACGTCGGCACTAATGATGTTCAACTCCACCAGTCGGAGATCACTAAAATTAATGTTAAAGAGGTGTGTGAACTCGCAAGTACGATGTCAGGCACTGTAATTTGCTCTGGCCTCCTTCCTGTTCACAGGAGTGATGAGATACTTAGTAGATTGTCCTCACTCAATGGCTGGTTGTGTAAGTGGTGTCTGCAAAATAATATAGAATTCATAGACAATTGGAAAAGTTTTTGGGGCAGACCTGACCTGTTGAAAAGAGATGGTATTTATCCCTCCTGGGATGGTGCTGCTCTTCTCTCTAGTAATATGGCACATAGTCTTAGAGCTCAAACATGAATTGTGGCTCAGGTCAGGAAGCAGACAGACTGGATAAACCGACCGTCTGCCAGCTGTCTCACGTCACCGAGGTCAGATAAATCCTATCACATAGAGACTCTTTCACCTAGATATCATCATTTAGAGACTGTGCCTGTTCCCCGAATTAGGACATACAAAAAACTTCCAAACCCATCTAAGGGTAAAAATTTAATTGATGTTCAACAAATAAAAAACAGACATAATACAAATGAGCAAATGATAAAGTGCGGGTCGCTGAATATTCGATCCCTTACTTCAAAAGCACTTATTGTTAATGATATGATTACAGACTATAACATAGATGTGCTATGTTTGACAGAAACCTGGCTAAAACCAACCGATTACATTACTTTAAATGAGTCCACCCCACAAGATTACTGTTATAAAAATGAACCTCGTCTGAAAGGCAAAGGGGGAGGTGTTGCTGTAATTTATAGTAATATTTTAAGAATTACTAAGAAGTCTAATTTCAAATATAATTATTTTGAAGTGTTGGTGCTTAATGTAACAATATATAGTGTAAATGATAAATCAAGTTTGAGATTTGTACTGGCCGTTGAAATTCTGCAGCAGAGCGATGACACCTCAGATCATTATCTAGTCTTGTGCAAACTTCATTTAGCAAAGCTGCAAAGCCGTGTTACAAATATGTTAGACCTATCACTTCTGCCACTAAAGATTACTTTATTAATAATCTTCCTGATCAATTTCAACATCTCAGCATCCCAGATAGCTTAGAAGAACTAGATATTGTGACACAAACTTTTAACTCTCTCGTTTCCAGCACTTTAGGCACAGTTGCTCCGTTGCACTTAAAGAAGATTAAAGAAAATAGTCCAACACCGTGGTACAACGAGCACACTCGGGCCCTTAAGAGAGCAGCCAGAAAAATGGAGCGCAACTGGAAGAAATCATACTTATCTGACCGTTATCAGTTTGTATAAGTAAATGAAGAGATGTCTTATCGATCACAAGTTCAGTATGGTGTACCACAAGGCTCAGTACTAGGACTGTTGCTGTTCACTCTGTACATGCTACCCTTTGGAGATATCATTAGGAAGCATGGCATTAGTTTTCACTGTTTTGCTGATGATATGCAGCTCTAGATTTCTTCAAACCCTGACGAAACTTACCCAGAAACTTACACAAAATTAACGGAATGCATAGCTGATATAAAAAAAAAAAAATGGATGACTAGCAACTTCCTACTACTTAATTTTGAAAAAACAGAGATTCTAATTATTGGACAAAAAAATTTGTCACGTAATAATCTAGAATACTGTCTAACACTTGATGGCTGCTCTGTCAAACCTTTGTCGTCGGTTAGGAACCTGGGTGTGCTCTTTGATACCAATCTTTCATTTGAAAGTCACGTGTCTAGCATCTGTAAAACTGCATTCTATCATCTTAAAAATATATCTAAATTACATCATATGCTCTCAATGAAAAATGCAGAACAATTAGTCTACTGTGTGTTCATGACATCAAGGCTAGATTATTGTAATGCTATTATGGGTGGTTGAACTGCACGCTTAATGAACAAACTACAGCTGGTCCAAAATGCAGCAGCTCGAGTTCTTACTAGAACCAGGAAGTATGACCATATTAGCCCGGTTCTGTCAACACTGCATTGGCTCCCTATTAAACATTGTATACATTTTAAAATATTGCTGATCACTTATAAAGCACTAAATGGTTTAGCTCCACAGTACTTGAGCGAGCTCTTAACGCATTATAGTCCTTCACATCTATTTGCGATCTCAAAATTCCGACCAGTTGATTATACCTAGAATATCAAAATCGACTGCAGGCGGTAGATCCTTTTCTTATTTAGCACCAAAACTTAGGAACAATCTTCCTAACATTGTCCGGGAAGCAGACACACTCTTGTCAGTTCAAATCTAGACAAAAAACACATCTCTTTGACCTAGCATACACATAACACATTATAGACTTTTATAATTCAATGTTAGGCTGCATAGTTTAGGTTAGCCAGAACCGGGAACACTCCCCATAAATCCTGATGTACTTGTTACATCATAAGAAGGATGGCGTCTACGCTAATATTAGTCTCTCTGTTTATCCGAGGTTTACCACAGTCCGCTGGATCCAGGCCGTATCCAGATCCGATGAAGGACCTGCGCCTGGACATGATGACAACGCAGTCCTGAAGTGTCAACCAGTCCCTCCCTGTTTACTGAAGTCAGCTGGACCCCGGCCGTATCCAGATCAGATGGTGGACCTGCACCTGGACCCATCCATGACACATCCCAGAAGTGCCAGCCTCATCAGCCCTGTGAAGGCCTCATCGACACGACCAATCTGACTTCTGACCTGTAATGCTGCATGAATCATAATCATACACTGTTCGCTCGTTGGCCAGAGGAGAATTAGCCCCCGACTGAGTCTGGGTTCTCCCAAGGTTTTTTTTCTCCATTCTGTCACCTGATGGAGTTTTGGTTCCTTGCTACTGTTGCCTTGGCTTTTGGCTTGCTTAGTTAGGGACATTTAATATTCAACAATATTACTGATCTGCCTTACTTAGGGTGGACGATGACGCAATTTTCATCTACAGATGGTGCCCAACCAGAATGCCTATTACCGCCGCGCCGGCCGCGGCGAAATCACCGCGGCGAAAATAAGCCAGCCGCATTTCAAAGTCGTTCCCGAAATGACCGCCAGGTGGCGCAAAGGGACATTGTGCAAATCAGCAGCAATTGCCGTATTTTAAAATGTAAGTGGGTTAAATATAAAACCCTAAGCCTAATAGGTATATTTTTCATATATATAAATAGGCCTATAAGGCTACAACAGAATAGAACTAAAGATAGAATCAATTTTAGAACTGAAAAAATAGAATCAAAAGTTAAAAATAGAGACGATATTAGGAGCAATGACGCTGAATATTTTTACTATTCTATTGAGGAATTAGATAAACGAAGAGCTCTCGTGAGCGATACAATTGCATAGTAATTTATAGTGATTTCAAAAGCAGTCCTTAAAAAAAAATACATGGAGTAGTGTGGCATAAATTTTGAGAGATTACGCGGAACGCGTTTTAGTTAAGATCCTGGTTTCAATGCCCTTAATCTATATTGGCTTGGCTACTGCTTTAAAAAAATGACACAACGCGTTTTGAGATTGTTTTGAATTAAACATTGAAGTTTAAAATGTAGTGTTTTGGCACACCAGGCCGAGTGGCGTTACGCATTGTTCAAAAATCAGGTTTTATTCTGGCATGTTGAATTGGCGTTAGAATTTTTTTTTTGATTTATTAGATTTAGATTTTAGATTTCGTTAGATTTATTTTTTCTCATAACAGCTAAAATAACTTAATATATGCCTTGTCTTAATATGACCTACTTAATATAGGCAACAGGCATATAATAGCCTATATAATAAATTAGCAAAACTTGGCCACTAAATATTTAATTTTCAATTATTTGAATTATCACAATTAAAGTTTTAATTTTATTAAATTGAACAAGCGCAACAATCAGCATTTAATCAAATATTCTAAAAGATGTATTATTAATAATAATGTTATTTCAACATAATATTTCGTTATATCATAATATCGTTTTGTCGACATAATATGTGTGCGTGCAACAAGCAAGATGTGTATTTGTAAATCCGGTGATGCGTGCATTGATTTTTATCAATAAACTAGTGTTTTCTTGACGATCGCCATATTTGTAGTGAACGCACCTAGAGATAAATGCACATAAAGACATAATCTGATTATCAGAGAGTAGCCTTTTCTTTTCGTTTTGAATTATTTCGTTTGAAGGCATTTCAAGCTTTGTGTATTTGATGTATTTATCATGTCTGTGTGAGGCATACGCTGAGTTTCGTTAAGTTAGGATGAGATGCGCTCCAGCTGACGTGCAACGCAAGTGACCGCGCGGGCACCTCCATGATTAGTGTCTGTTATATTTGCTTCTCTTACTTATTAAATACAGGCAATTGGTTGATGAAAAATTGGTTAAAATTAAGATACAATTTATAGAAAACGAAATTCACTTTAAAGAAAGGTTTTCTACTGAACAAAACTTAATGAAGTGGTCAAAATCATGTCTGACCCACTCCATATCCATCTCTCGATATAGCCTAATGCATCCTATCTTACTCGTGCTGTTCACTTTTCATATTCAACATAGATGGAAAAAAAAATAATTAAATGAAACCTTGTAACGAATTCACACTGTAGGGTAGACTGTGTACAGTTGAGACACCTTAAATAAGTTGCGTTCGCAGCAAGCACAAGTTGTGATTTTTGCTGTGCACTTGCATATTAGTGTCAGCTGGGAAGGAAATATATACCAGACCTCTTGGAACTTTAATTGAATTCATAGCGTTGGTAAAGCATACTGAAATTACATCCCTACAAATTTATTAGGCCCTACTGAAAATAAATGTATCGAATTTAAGCAAAGTAGCCTAAATGTTAAGACTGTAAGCCCTTTGCTTTTTACTTAGCCTATAAAGGATTCTTACAGCCGACTTTGTGTTAATATAATTTGTAGAGGATTTTTTTTAACTCAAACACTAACACTGAAATAAATGAAACTAAATTATTATAATTTTTTTGCCACAGACCACGACGAGTGGCGCTATGCATTGTTCCAAAGCCAGGTTTTATTCTGGCATGTTGAATTAGTGTTCGACAAACGCGGCGGCGCGTTCATTTGAATGAAGAGCGCTTCTCGCTCGTGTGAGCGAACACACACTGGAACATTAGGCTATGTCGCAACGAGTGAATCGTGGCCGAGTGGTTGAACTTACGTTACGATCATTTAGATGACACGGGATCGAATCCCGAACTAACTTAGACTATTGATATTTTTATATTAGCCTATTAATGCATTTTATAGTCTATTGTTGATGCAGAGAGATTTGTCTAGTTCTAAAACATAGTTTTTTGCTTATAGCCTATTTACAAAATAAAATCACCATGCATTTCCATTTTACACTAAGGAACAAATATTATACAATGACTTTACTTCTGTAGCCTATAATAATTCCAATCGTAATTTCAAAAGCAGTTCTGTATATATATATATATATATATATATATATATATATATATATATATATATATATATATATATATGTGACGTTTAAACGACAAACAATAAAATCAGAACCAGTATTTGCGTTCATGGTTCCAGTGGCAGTAATGCATCCACGGCTTTTCAAAATGTCACAAAGCGTTTTGAGATTGTTTTGAATGAAATATTGAAGTTTATAATGAAGTGTTTTGGCACACCACAACGAGTGGCAAACTCTTTGTTTTGTTTTGCAAACTCAGCTAGCCTGTGGGGGGTTTGGAGAAGGCAATAGTTGCTTTATCGTGGGGGTGCAGGACAGAGGTGTTAATGTTCCATCTTTCATATGGAGAGTGTCGGAGCCAGCCTGATGAGCAGGCAAAGGCAAAGTTATTTTAAGGTTTAATCTCAAAATCTCCAAAAGTCCATAGCCTATGTACAGTAGGCCCTATATCTTATTAAATTATATATTGTAGTTTTATTGATTGTATTTAAAGGTTTTCCACACACAATTTCAATTTAGCAGATACAGAGCTATTTAATTCGCGACCCACCTCGTTTTATTGTAGGTGAATTCAGCAAGGCGTGTTGTATCTTTGAAGGAACAAAAGCTATTTGTTACAGTTTTTTCTTTCGTGATTTGTGTGGATGACACACAGCGACATACAGTATTATCAGCTGTATGGTGTTTTTTACGCTGAAATGCTTAATTTCGAGAAAGACCCGCCGCGCGCAGTGAGGGAGACCAAACTTACTAAAAAAATATCCAGCGCGAGAGAGGCAAAGAAAAACGCCTGTTCTTAATTTATGTTGCTTTGAACTTTTTTTTCGTTTTGTACCGTTTTCATTTTTTAATTTAGCTGCAATTTCTTTGACAATAAATTTAAAATGTTTCTTATTTTGCATCGCAAAGGGAATAAACTCTATCGAATCGATGCAACCCTGTTTAAATAAATAAACTGTCCAGACACTTTATTCATACCTTGAAATGTGCGATGGGTTTTCAAACTTAATTAATTTTCTTTTTCTTTTACATTTTCATTGTTTATTTTTTAATTGAAAGCAATACTGTATTGAAAGTATTTTTCTGATTTGTTCGATCTGTTTTGGAAAATGTCTACCGTTGCTATGGCCGGGTATAACTGTCAGTCATCTCAATCTCGTGAATGATTCACACACACAAAAAAAACATAATTTAGCAGATTAAAGACGAGCTTCATCATCTTCATTTTCTGGTGCAATCGGCTAACAGTCTTCCTTCATCAGATATGTCATAGCGTGCAGCGGCTCAACTGGAATGTAGCAAATTTATGTTAATGTACAATTGATAATTAAACAAGATGATTGACTTTAATAAACAGATGCATATTTAAGCATCAAGAACGGAAAAACATAAACACTGTCGGCTATACTGAGATTCGATCTCAGATCGTTTGAAGCTCAGAGAGTCTATTGTTAATGCATTGACCACAGATATCGTCTGAATAGCCTCGGTCTACTATTTTCTCTGTTTTAAAAGTAAAAAAAAAAAAAAAAATTTATGTCAAAAAAAAAAAAGTGTTTTTACAAGACCTTGTGCTGTTTATTTATTTATTATTATTATTATTATTATTATGCAGGTGTTAATTCAGCCATTCTGTTGGAAAAAGATTGTCCCTAATGTAAAATGGAAATGAATGGTAATTTTATTTTAAAAATATAAAATATTTAATAGCCTATAGGCTATAGGAGAAAAAAACAATATGGTGTAGCAATATTTTAGAACTATCAAATCAAATTAATAATAAAAAAGTAGCCCATGTTTGTTCGGGATTTGAAACGTAAGTTATAGCCTACCACTCGGCCACGAATTTGTTTTGTTTTATTTTGTTTGAAATGTATTTTTACATATTTTGCTTTCGTCAATTCTGAGCATAATAGGCCTATATTTTTTCCCTAAAAGTTTGTTTTATTCTCTGCTTTGTTTGTTTATATTTTAACATATTCAATCAGTCTCATTTTTGTTCAAATAATATATATATTTTTTTTTTAAATAAACAGATAGGAAGCTTACCTTTTAAAATGCCGCAGTTGCTGCTGTTTTGCCCTGTCACTTGCCCGGTATAGCCTATAGTAATTTCGCGAACGACTTTGAAATTCGACTGGTTTATTTTTGCTGCGGCAGTAGTAATAGGCATTGTGGTTGATTATTTATTAAAGAATTCAACTGATAATCATAACAACATGTAAGCCTAATTCTGAATATAAGAAATAATGCTTAAACCGACTAACATCGGTTAGTAACTGCAAGTCCTGAAAATGTTTTAATTTTACGGTAAATTATTTTAATTTATTTCACTGTTATGTTTCAGTTAATAAATCTACAAACACATTAAAATAACACGAAGTAAATGACAAGTAACCTATTGACATAGTCTTTCTAAATTATAGAAAAACTGGGCACACAATGTTAACGTGTGTCTATTTTGTTTAAATTAAATGAATTTGAATTTGTTTAACCACAATATT
The DNA here is from genome assembly GCF_964197995.2 of Scardinius erythrophthalmus. Classification (NCBI taxonomy): domain Eukaryota; kingdom Metazoa; phylum Chordata; class Actinopteri; order Cypriniformes; family Leuciscidae; genus Scardinius; species Scardinius erythrophthalmus. The sequence goes on along the minus strand of NC_138238.1, from coordinate 22,445,040 downwards.
TATCTTAAATTTATCTGTGACCTCAGCTCAGAATACTGCCGCGGCAGATTACGGCATTAAAGAGAATAAACTGACACTTTTCAAAGTCTGTGATTACAGCGCCACTCAGCGGTAAAAGGCAGCAAATACACATCCCAATTTTGCCGCCGCGGGAACGGCGGCGGTAAAAGTCGCATTCTGGTTGGGCACCATCTGTAGAAACAAAATTCTGGCACCGTTCCTAAATAATATAAAATAGAATGAGCTAACAGAGTCAATGGCAAAGGATCTGGATGAACCTATTAAAGAAAGTGAAATAATTGAGACAATCTCTACGTTGAAGAAGAATAAAAGCCCAGGACCCGAAGGATATATAAATTAATTATATAAAAACTTTAAAGAACTAGTTTCTCCGCTCTTACTAAGAGCATATCATTATGCGCTGCAATCTGGTAGAGTGGCACCCTCGTGGAGGGAAGCAACCATTGTTGTAATTCACAAAGAGGGCTAAGATCCTGCTGAATGTCAATCATATCGGCCTATTTCACTGTTAAATAGTGATTTACATATATTAACCGCCATTCTTACTAAAAGTAAATTAATTAGTCAAATTATACATCCGGACCAAACCGGATTTATCCCAGAGAAATATTATGGAGATAACCATCGCAGAGCGTTAAAGGGCATCTTGCAGGTTAGACTACCCAGTGAGTCAATGTATAGAAAAATAATGTAGGAACTAGATTTAAATATAAATATATACTTATAAAACGCTATTAAGGCTACTAGAGTCGTTTTTGTGAGAAAATTTTACTTCCGCATCTGAAAACCGCCGGAAGTGACGTAACAGGAGGGAGTGCGGTCAAAGTAAACAATAGGAAAGCAATGGATCGCAATGACAGTTCGGACGCTGAGGAAATTGTAAATGTTTCCTCGTATGACGGACCTCAGCGATATAAGTTAATTATGAGCCTGCTATGCAGCCAAGAGAGCAGGACAGGCCAGGATTAGGCAGAACAAGGGGTTTTGTACAGATTGAAAATTAATTATAGAACTATTTATAATAATAATAAGTTTCGGCTGCAGACTAATAACAAACACATAAATGCATTACATTACAAGTTTATGTAGGATATGTTCATGAATTAAATTAAGACAAGGCACATTTTGTAAAACAGATGTACAATGAATGATCTCTGACGGATCCGTGAACATGATGTTTCCTACCGGCGGGACATTCTAAAACGCTTAACGTGAAAAACGCTTAACGTGGCTTACTGTACTAAGACAGTGATATTAAAAGACCAAACTCAGTACACATCATATTTATAAACCACTATGTATAAAAAATCTGATGAGTCCAGAAATTGAACGCAACGCGTTTAACCCTCTGGGGTCTGAGGGGTTTTCTGGCCCTGGAGGTGTTCTGACATGCTCTGACATTTGTGCTTATTTCTGTTACTTGTGACATTTTCATGGCTAAAGTCTGATTACACTGTATTTAGCACAAACTCTGCTACAATAATATGTCAGCAGCATGTATGTAAAAGTTTGCAGTTTTGAGATAATGACATTTATGCGTGGTTTGTGAAAATACAAAAAAAAATTGTCACTGAAATAAGGTCATGAAACCCATACTGATTATTTCTTCACAAGACTTTTGAAAATTGTATCATGTAGCCTAGAATATTTGCTCCAAAACTATGTGAAAATCATCCTAACTGCTCATTCAGATAAGACAAATATATTGATTTAAAAATTGTAAGACGTGTTTTGTGTAAGAAAGCTTTATGCGAGGAGGCGTGATCACATCATTAATATGTATGGATATCACACGTGAGAAAGACAAAGAGCCTCCCTAATGGCCCTATTAGGAGCTAGCAGGCCCTGTCATTCTAAGCAACCTTGCACAAAGAATGAGGAGATTTAAAAAATAATGGCTTTTTGATTGTTTGGATTTATTTACAACACAACATAATCCAAAGATACACAACAAATGCCAAAAAAGCACATTATTAAAAACAATGATCCAAAGACAGAGACCTTTGTGCCATTCCTAAAAACATTGTACATACCTTTCATTTCCAAGGTGTTTGATTTTCACTTTACCATGTTCATATACATAGACTCATGTGAATGTTGAAGTCAGCAGGACTCAGTGGCATCTGGGCCCTGAAAAAAAAAAAAAAAGAGTGAACATACTGATATCAAGAGGCCTGCACGATTTTGGGAATAAATTTTAGATTTTTCTGGTTAAAATTGCTTTTTAAAATTCACAGAACACACACACACACACACACACACACACACACACACACAAATGTTTCCAACAATATATATAATATAATGAACACCAGGTTTGTTGTGCCTTGTAGGCATAGGCTATGCGCAGTGCTGCATAAAATAATAATAACAATAACCTATAGCAGCCTATAAATCTTCCAAAAGATTTCAGTAACAACTACACCAGAGAAAAATATATTGATTATCATATGTTACTTCAAATGTTTCCATTCGTTATGATGATATGAAATGAGATAATAGTAAAAAGATAAAGCCTAATGTTTGGTGCGTTTTGCTTTTCAAACGCGATCGCGCTGCAAAATATGATACATTCAAACGCACAGCATGCTCCAAAATATGAAACATTATGGTTACCATATTATACATATCTACGTTTGAGCAGATATCCACAAACACAGTAACAGTAAACACGGGTTTAAATATTATAATATTCACCATATATCTACATTTACATTTATTCATTTAGCTGACGCTTTTATCCAAAGCGACTTACAATTGCTATATATATGTCAGAGGTTGCACGCCTCTGGAGCAACTAGGGGTTAAGTGTCTTGCTCAAGGACACATTGGTGTCTCACAGTGGATTCGAACCCGGATCTCTCACACCAAAGGCATGTGTCTTATCAATTGCGCCACACCACCCCGATATAGATATATCTAGCAACAGTTCAAATGCAATGTGAAGTTTATGCAACAATAACTAACTAATAATTAAGAATTTCTTACCTTACATCTTTCTTGTCTTCAAATAGCGTTCTTCTTCTTCTGAGGTAAATCCAATGTAAGTTCAGGCGCGTCTTCCAAACTCGACGAAAAGCAGAGACTTGTGAAGTTTTTTTGTGCTTTGTTTTTGAGGTAACGAGCGCGTTCGCGTTCCATGTGGAGATTTGCATGTGAATCTCTTTTGCGCGTGTGGGCGTGGTCAAATTAAAAATAATGAGCAAGCGTTTGAGATACTGGACATCTTGTTGGTTTTATACAAATTACTTAAACAGAGAATATTTGTTTTCAGTTTGAATTCGATCATTTAAAAGTACACACTTAAATGTTTACAAAGGTATATGGCTCATATATGTGTGACAAGTATTCGCTGAGTTTTGTTTCAGTTTATAGACATGCTCAAGAAAAAAAAGTTCACCGCGATGGAGAGGCAGAAAGCACACCCTGTTTATTTTCTTTATTTTACAAAAGCACAGTGTTTTGATTTGATTGAAAGTGGACACATACTAAAGTAGAAATATCACAGATTCTTTTTTCATATTTCTTTTTTCTGTATGACCATAAATGACAGAGTAATTTAAGTTTATTGTGCTACTATGTGAAGAAAATCCAGCAAAACGCGCCGGCGCATTTGCCGACCTCAGAGGGTTAATTGCACGTTAAGCGTTTTCTTATAACGGTATTCTATGGGAGGAAAATGCTTTGTAATGCGCGTGTAATTAAACGCGTTGCGTTCAATTTCTGGGCTCATCTGATTTTTTATACATAGTATGGTTTAATATGATGTGTACTGAGTTTGGTCTTTTAATATCACTGTCTTAGTACAGTAAGCCACGATAAGCGTTTTTCACGTTAAGCGTTTTAGAATGCCCCCTACCGGCGCCTGAACCACATTCTGATGACGGACCGGGCGACCCGATGAAGATGCTGTGACAGTGTGCACATATCGCGGTCATCATATAACTCCATCATATCGCAGGGATTATAATCATCCAGTCTATAGTGAACGCTACACACTACCATGTTTTTCGAAGCAGATGCAGAAGTGAAGTCCTGTCTTTTCACCTGCACATAACGCAGGCAGGCACGGAAGATAGCACCATCCTGAATTGCAATCATCCAGAAACCTGTGGACTCGAAGTCCTGACAGGCCATAATTCACAATAATTTACCACGACAATGATTAATTGAAATACAATAACCACCCGAAAACACACTGAATTAGGGCTGGGCGATATATCGATATAAAAAATATATCGATATATTTTTGAAATGCGATATGGAACTAGACCATATCGCATATATCGATATAGTTCAAATTTGCGCTGTGATCCTTGCTCCCCGCGCCCCCGCCCCTCCTTTTCCACTTTGCGTGCGTGTTACGTGCATGTTATGTTATGAGAGGCGAATCATGACTACTTCAGAAAACCCAGCACAATAGGACCTACCAGGCAGTGACATAAGTGTACGCTGAAATAAAGTCTTTCACCTCAGAAAAACGGACTTTCTGGTCCTGTCAGCCGTTATCCTGTACTCGTAACGTTACCGCACACTCTTCAATTACAAGAGCAAATGCGGCACGCGCTGTGTATCGCCTCACTTTATATAAAGTGCGAAAGAAACTACGAGCATGCAACGCCGTTACGTTGTAAATTACACACAAAAAAAAAAAGTAATGCAGGTATGATTTTCATTCTGTTCATCAGGAGCAGTTTCCATGTTTCATTATTGTTAGTATTGTGTATTCACCATGGTTACTGTCGTTTCCATATTAACCCCATAATGCCATTTTATTTTTCTTTGTGTTATTTTTTATATTTTTAAATGACTGTAGTGGCTCATAACAACATTGTATTAACAAAAACTAGTTTGGGACTGCTATTTAATAGCTTTAGCATAGGCCTAATGTTTATTTATTAGTATAGTCTTTACTTTTTGCTCTCACTTTGCAGAAAAATTATCGGGATATATATCGTATGTCGATATTCAGCCTAAATATATCGGGATATGACTTTTGGTCCATATTGCCCAGCCCTACACTGAATCACGACCGCTCTTACTGAACACCAACCTACTCTGCACTGAGTGAACGCAGAGCCCGGCAAATGACTCCCTTTGATGACGTAATATGACGCGATGATGAAAAAACAGCTTTTTCAACACGGTCAAGGAAACTGTCACGTTTCTACTCAATTTGTGCCCTTATGTCTTGCAAAACAATTTTAAATCCTGCATTAACTTTTCATATGGTATTTTCATACGAGTTTATATATTAATTTTGAAAGAAAAAAAACCTGCAAGATGCCCTTTAAATATTATGAACTACACAAAATCTACAGGTGCAAAGGCAATATTCTTATCACTTGATGCTCATAAGGCATTTGACCAGGTATCTTGGCAGTATCTAATCCAAACTCTTAAACGGTTTAAATTTGGCCCCAATTTCAAACACTCTACACAAATCCATTCGCCTCAGTGAGAGTTAACAGTTGTAGAACTGGACGCTTTACTCTACAACGTGGATGCAGACAAGGATGTCCATTGTTGCTCTTGCTGTTTGCTATCAGCATCGAACCCCTTGCTCAACTCATTCGGGACGACAGTGCAATTAAGGGAATTGTAATTGGAGGAGAGGAACATAAGTTGTAGTTATACACCGATGATGTCCTACTTTTCCTAACAGAACCTGAGACAACAATTCCATTTTTAAAAAAGCTAATTCTCAAGTATGGGTACTACTCTGGATATAAAGTGAATATGGATAAAACTGAGGCCATAGAGGTTAATGGTCAAATTTCAAAACAAATCCAAATTAAAAGCAGGTTCAAATGGCCCAAGAATGGGTTTAAATACTCGGGCATCTTTATTCCCTCCTCTTTGTACCAGTTTTAGGACACAAACTATAAAAAAGTGATTAAAAATATTAGTGAAGATTTAAATCATTGGACAGCTCTCCCTCTCTCTCTTATTGGCCGTGTTGAATCTAGTCGTATGAATGTCCTGCCGAGACTCTATTTGTTTCAGATGTTACCTATAGAAGTGCCAAAAATCTATCTTTGATTCTCACCATATCTTTGAAATTTGCTGAATAAAATAATTTCTAAATTAGTTTGGCAAGGAAAACGGCCAAGAATAAGTCTTAAAATACTACAATCGGCTAAAACAAATGGTGGGCGGGGACTCCCAAACTTTAGGTTTTACTTTTGGGCAGCTCAATTGAGGCTCCTGGTGAGAGAAGACATAAAACCCGGTGGATCAATATTGAAAAGAGCCTCTGTTCTATGCCACTTAAAATAGTACCCTTTTCCAGTGTATCATTAAAAATGCCTCCATGGGTGAATGGACCAAAGTTACTTTAAAAATTTGAACTATACAAAGATCATTTGGAATTCAAAAGGAAGATAATAAGGGACCGTTCGGTATTTATGGAAGGGGCCACCGGAGGAAAATAGGGGAGGGTCATGTCTTTTTATTCTTTGTTAAGGGGAGGGTCATCCAACTTTTTTTAGTCTAGGGGGAGGGTCACCCAACTTTTATATTCATTAAAACAGCAACATTTCAAAGTGGCTTGTTTGGTGCTATTTTTTTCCATTTAGCTCCATGTTGATCTCGCGTTATCAGCCCCCCTTCGATATCAGATGGGTCTGACCCAACAGAAATCCAGTTTGGCGCTGTTTGACAGTGCGCGCGCACTTCATTTCGCGCTTAGAAAAAGTGCATCATGTCAGAACAGAACGCCAAAGAAATGTTTACCCGGCAAAGCTTTAAAGCACGAGCAAATAATGAACTTTTGTGATTACGAATAAGTGCACAGTGTCCTGTGAGTGTAACTCTACTGCTGCATTAACATGTGATGTGAACGTACGTCGAGTTTTACAGTAGGCTATTGGGTCTGAGGTGCCAGAACTGCTGATAGAATGTGCGCTGTAGCGATAGCCTACTGCCATATTTTAGTTTACATTCTTATTTTGTTTCCACGATGTGTAAGATGTAGGGCTACCACATCTTTAAATTACTATTAGTATTATTTAAGTTAACATAAAATAGCCTACATAGACCTACACCACAACTAGTTGAGGATAAATTCGTTAAAATTGGGCGATTCCAGTGAATGGACGTGACATTTGCAGTCAAAACTTAAAATAAAAACTCTCAGAAAATGCATTTAATAGCCTACCAATATTTTGAAACGTCTGAGTCAAGACATTAGAAAAATATCAGTCTACACGTGCGTTTTATATTTAATATGAGGGAAATACACATGTGACGTGACACAAAAAAATCTTTAACTTTTAGGTGGCAAAATATTTTTTAGTAATTCTATAAATTACACTGTGCAAACCAAAATATATATACCCACCGGATGAATAAAGATCGGCCTCCACAGAACATAAAATATAATATTATTTTTATTTTATTTTTCGCGTTCGCATTTATGTGAAAAAAAAAATGTTACGGGCGTGACAGTTCTCCATTACGGACATGACTGCTCTGAAGCGACTTAAAATTTTCACAGAGACCTCAAACAGAAAGCACAAAGCCTTTCTTTAAAGTGAATTTCGTTTTTTATTAATTTTATCTTAATTTAAATCAATGTTTCATCTGGATTTAATAAAGAAATAGGCTAGTCTAAATAGAAAATAGATAATCATGACACGGAGGCGCGGGCGAGTGAACTGGATTCGTCTCATAAATGAACCGAAACTCAGCGTAAGGTAGGCTATGCTACTTGCCTCACAGACCTGAGAAATATATAGAAAGGTTGAAATGTCTACTTTTAAACAGAACAATTCATAACGAAAGAAAACAGACTGTTCTCAGCTTAAATGTGCATTTCTCTCTGGCGGGTTCTGAGAAGATCGCGACGCATCGTCAACTTCATCTTTGCAGTAGACACAGAAAACACTTGTTTATTAATAAACCTAGCTATATTTGACATATTAATAATCATTAGCCTACTTTTGCCGGTTCTTTGTGACAGCTTTTAGATGCTTTATTCGCAACGCCACCCATGTTGAACGCGTCACACCGCATCAGCACCGAAAACATGTTTTTTTTTCTAATCTAAAATCAAAAATCGTGATACGAGCCGAATCGTAGGTTTGGTCTATCGTTACAGCCCTAGTAAGATGAGAAAGCAAGAGTTGATGGTTTAAAAAACAAACAAACAATGGCTATCTGAACATCTTTGCCAAGCGCAAACCAGTACAGAAGTAGGCTAATCAATAAATTATCGGGGAGGGTCATGCCTTTTTTCACAATCATTTTGGAGGGTCATAGAAAAATGTATTGCTAGCGAAGGGAGGGTCATGTCTTTTTTGACAACAGATCTCAAAACTCCTCCGGTGGCCCCTTAAATAAATAACGAACAGTCCCTAACCAGATTTTTTGAACGCCACAGATAATTGAAAAATGGAATCCATCCTGCTCAGATAAGTGCTGGAGAAATTGTGGCCAGCATGTTGGTAACCACACCCATATTTTGTGGTCATGTCCAAAATTAAGAAATTACTGGAAAGATATATTTGATGCCCTTAAAGAAATCTTCCATTATGAAGTCCCAGAAGACTAATAGCCCTTCTAGGTGTGCATCCAGAGGGTCTTGAGGGTAGAGCTAAAATATATTTACTACAAATTTTACTTGCTGCAGCCATTAAATGTATTACATGCAGATGGTTAAAACCTGACCCTCCATCATACAACGCATGGATTCAAAAAGTATGGGATTTGTACGAAATGGAACAAAATCACATTTGCATTATGACTTCAGAAAACTGTTTCCTTAAAAAGGTGGGCTCCTGTAATGCCTTTAATACTCCAGTGATCATGAGTTATACTATCATATCCACCCTGTGTTCATCTCTGTCTTTCTCCATTATTTTTATTTATATATAAATAAAAATTATATATATATATATATATATATATATATATATATATATATATATATATATATATATATATATATATATAAATATAATAATAATAATAATAATATATATATATATATATATATATATATATATATATATATATATATATTTTTTTTTTATTATTATTATTATTCCTCTCCCCTTTGAAGAATTGTCAATATTGTGGGAACATGATGGACTAACATGTTAAAACCCAATGCCATACGGTATTGTATGTAATGCTGTGGTTCTAAAAAAATAAATAAAATAAAAAAATTTTGGGATCTCATTCACTGCTTTTAGAATCTTTACTTTTTAAAAATGTTGTTTGTTTTTTCAAAATATATTTTTATATAAACATTTTAATGACAGTATATTTATTGAACAAACAATACTCTTTTATTTATCAAAATAAACAGAAAATAGTGCAAACTTTGCTAAAGTGATTGCTTTGAACCAGTACTTACTTAGACATTATTAAAAATATATTATTTTAGCTAAAGTATTTGTATCAATACTGTGTGCCTTTTAGACAGTCACTAATAGACAGTCACAGAAAAATAAGTTGTGAAAGGGTAAATAAACCCCAAGCAAATGAACGTCGTTGTTTGTTAACAATTGTGAAGCATGGCAGTGTTTTACAGGGGTCTTTGTTCATTTCATGGTTCTGAAACCAACTGCTCAGAGGTTGCCACTGTGATTTTTACAGAGTTTCAAACTATTCTATTGTGTAGTAGCCTGTGTGGAACAATATATTCATTCTTATATCAGCAACTATAATCTGCCATGTTCCAAAACTATGTCATTTTTTTATTTATAATTTTAAATTTGATGATGCTGTGATTTTATTCAATTTTATTGATATTTTCACGTGATATTGTTAGATTGCATGACATCAGATTGCAGGACTTTTAGTGATTTGATACCACTGGTAAAGGGCATATGTGAGCCTCATTTTATAGGTTTGTTACCTGAAAGTCTTTATCTGACAGGTAGCACTCGAGGCGCAGAGGGTCCACTCCCTCTGGCAGGGGTTTGGAAGTGAGCTCCTCCACAGTGTACTGCAGCCTGCTGAGTTTAGACAGGGCGTCTTTAACCAGAATCACTTTATTATGGGCTCCTTCAACCTGCACAGACATTCAGACATACAGTTTCATCATCCATTGGCTTCAATATTAAAGATCTTTGGGCTTTATTAAAATGTATGATTCATATATGAGAATCCTTTTAAAACTAAACAAAAATCCTCTGGCATTCTGAAAGCTATGGGTGGTGTAACGTACCCGTACTTTAATATTTGGGTCTTTCTCCCAATAAGGGAAGATGTTGGTAAAGGTGAGTGGTTCTGCACCAGCCAGGATCAGGTAGGCCTGAGGAGCCCGTCTGGAGTTCTTCTCTGAAAAACAAACACAAGAAGGTCATTATTACACAGCAAAGCAATAAAATATGCACTATATATGTTTCGTAACTTGAACTTGACGCAAAAGAGAAAGCAAATCTGTACTGTACAGAGTTCTCTTTTCAGTCTTATCGCGCATGTTTTAAAAGCACATGAATGAATGCGACTGATCATATACTGTAATGCTATCCAAACGATGCCAGAAAGACACATTAAACAGGAAAAAAAGGAATCACAAAAATTAAGACGTTCATTTTGACAGCCCTAGTTGTTACTGATCGAAAATAATAGTTAATGCATGTTGTTGTTAGGAACCTGCCAGCTGGAACATTTGGATTAGCACATACAGTAGGTCTTTAAGCCTGCTCCTGGAGATCCACTGTCCTGCAGAGTTTAGCTCCAACCCTAATCATACACACCTAAACCAGCTTATCAAGCTATTCAGGACTGGATATAAACTTTTCAGGGCAGTTTATTGGGCTCCAGGAAAGAGGACCTCTGGACTAGCATGAATTTCCTTTATTAAACCATCCTGCCCTCTTTCCTGAGTGAAGATTCCATCTCCTAACCTTGGCAGTACTGTAGCGTTGTTTCCATGGCACACTTCCTCTCACTGTCCCAGCGGATCTTGGCCGAGCCGGTACATTCTGTATCTTCTTGTTGCTGCCCTTGCCACAGGTACACTTCCATCCTGTTATCCACCAAGAACAGAGCTACAGAGAATAAAAACAGAAAAATGTATAGAAAAAATAAACTATTGACACCGCAATGTGCAACACATTGATGCAATTCAATGTCAGTTGACATTATGAAAATCTGTGGTTACAGTCACATGTAATGACATTATGTACCAGGCTGAGGGGCTGAATACAAGTTCTCCTGCAGGAATGGCATGGCCATGATGGTTCCTGTCACTTGGGCGGGCCCGAACTGTTCCTCTTCCTGAAAAGTCCCACCGCTGGCACTCAGACGGAAAAGACGTGGTGTAAAATTGTACTTTCCTGGATCTGCACGCACACAGAGACAGTAATATACTAGAGAATATACCTGAATCACATAATAATAATAATAATAAAATAAAAAAATAAAAACCACATGGGCCCTGCTTAAAAACGTATTAAGCTGCCTACATAGGCTTCATTTTAAGGCATCACAGACACACTCTCAACATAAAAGCTGTTCTTAACAGACAGTCAGCGAGATTATGGTTCCCAGCTTTTAGCCCAATTCTAAGGCAACATTGCATGTGACTCATAAAAATATTCCAATATGAGCTCAGTAAAAAAATCTATTCAAGACGAGAGAAAAGTCTATTAGAAATATAATTCATGCGATACCAGTTTTAATTAAAATTGTAAAATAATGTGCTACTATATTTTAGACTTATTCCAATATTGAGCTGTTAGGATAGCAACATGCTAATGGAAAACCTGAAATCAGTGGTTAGTTAAGTGTCCTAATAAAAAAATACTAATAATCAATTATTCCCAACTGTAATATTTTTAGACATACTAGAATATTGTTCATAGAGAGTTTCAAATCAGTCACTTATGAAGTTTCATTTCAGATTCTGCCTTCCTTTGTCAGAAGTAGACAGCAAAAGAGCTCACTAGATTTGGAACAGGGCAATGGCATCATAAGGAAATATTATGCATGTGTATGATTATAATGACATATCAATTAGCAACATTATAACAAGGAAACATCGATTGCTTGGAAATAAACATTTTCTTTTTTACCTTGCAGCATGCAGTCATAGGCTTTCCTGTCCTGCTTGCCAAGAGCATCCCAGAATTGCTTGGGCTCAGTTCCTTCCTCTATTTCAATTACTTTCAAACTGCTGTTACTGTTCAAACCCAGCTCACGAGGACAACTGTAACATGCATATAAATACATATACACACACAATCACCACATGGTCATTAAATTCCTTTACAGAAAAGTCTAAGGGTGTACTCCCACTAGGCACGGTACCGAGCCCACACAATTGTCCCCCCTCCCCTCAATTGTTTGCGACTTTACTCGCAAGCTACAATTCCTGTTCGTCAATGAAGTGAGAACCAGACCCGCTATAAACCTAGATATACTCAAATTAATTGAAAAGTGTACTGTCCAAGCAGTAATAGAAGATGTTTGCTGTTGTAATGATGACACATAAGAGTAGAAGCTGTTCTGTGTTCCGGTGCAGTTAGCGATCACACTACATGCGTACCATGCCCAAGCCCAACTTAATCGCGCTCTGGCTCACCACTTTCAAGAAGGCCAGGGCATGGTTAGTGAACCACGCCCGGGCACGGTGCGATCACACTAGTCAAACGAACCAGACTTTGGGGGCCCAACATGCTTGGGCACGGTTCAGATCACCTAGTGTGAGTACAACCTAAATCTATATGGGTAAATCTGCTCACGTTTGAGTGAGGCGCTCCACGGTCCTTTTGCCCACTTCCCGGGCACCGGGATGAGACTTACAGCCATGCCACAGGTAGAGTTGTCCCTTTCGTACCCCCAGCAGCAACAAACTAGCACGAGAGCGCAGGCTGTCACAACAGCACTCCACTTCAACCAGCGAGCCCTCCATTACTGTCTCTCCACGCACACAAAACAAACGCCAGTCTCCTGACAGAAAAACCACACCAAAATAACACACACACATGGAATTACTGTGAGATATAAAAGAGGTCTGGTAAGTTTTGCTCATTGTTATCTTTGTTTATTACCTGTGTTGTTAAAGCTATCCTCCCTGGAGCCCTGGTGGATGATTAGCCCTCCCTGGAAGAGCTGGAGGAAGCAGGGTGGCTCTTTGCCCTGTGTGACCAGCACTTGCGCCCCCCTGTGGTTGCCCAGCTCTACCGTCATAAGGGCAGATGTGCCCCGTCCACTGACGCTGGAGCGACGTCCCTGCCAGAAGAAGCATGCTGTGCGTTCCCTGCCTGGGCCAGCTGTACTCACTTCACCAGGCTTCTGTCTCTTACCCACTGCGAACACATACGATAAAATATATTTTTTAGCCTCTTCTAGCTTCTTTTGAATTATGTCACTTTCAGCTTGCTGAGGCTCCCGGCCCCCCTGGTTGACAAGCACTGTATCACCTGAAATGATGCATACTAAGTACAAAAGTAACATCACAAATAAATGAAGTTCCATGCCTCACTCACCAACATTAGTGACAGAGTATTTCCAGCGGATGACATAGGTGTCGCCCTCGTGCAGCTGACTCACACTCTCTGGCGGGATCTCAAAATCATCAAACTCACGGATGTGCCATGAGTCCACAGCAATGGTGGACAGGACAGCCTGCCGCCCATCCTCAGAACGGACCAATCCATGACCTCTCTGCACGTCAACACCCTCCAGCACCATCTTCACAGAGCCTGCTGTTCCCGCCAGCATCTCTGTGACGTCACACGGCTTCAGCTCAGAGTCACAGGTGGGAAGGTGCTGACAGACTGGACTCTAGAGGAGAAGGACAAAATGCAGGTTGTCACTATCTTTTCAAAGGAAAGAAGGTTGGAATCCATTCTGAGTGTCTCGCTGTCTGTTACCTTCAGCTCCTCCACCACCGGTTCATCTTTGGGGGGTTTCCTCTCTGCCCAATCAAGAAACTTCTCTCGGAATAGAGCGGTTTCATTGTGTTCTGACAGCCGGCCAAACAGGGCCCAGCTCGGCCTGCCCTCACCTTGTCTGCTCACAAACACAGACACAAGTGAGAAAAGGAGTAGGATTCTTATGTGATTTGGTTCCAGTAACAGTTCTTGAATGTCTACATTCTTTAGTCTGAATTGAATGTACAGAGAGAGATTGACTGAATACGATGAAACAGTACAAACACAAACAGACAACACTTCTTTCTACTGCATTGTCCTCTCTAGTTACATAGAAAAAACGTAAAACCAAAGCAACACGTGTAGTACAATTTGTGAAAAAAATTACTCTTGATGAAAAAATGACTGACTTTGACTAATTCAATCAAAAAGATTGACTCAATGTTACAAGTCTAATTCAGTGACTCACTAACTGAACTAATTTATTTTCATCTTCTCAAACTTAAAACGAGAACTATTACTTACTAACTTTGTTCATGTTCATGTTCAGTGTGTATTTGAAGATACACATTAAAAAATGTCACTTTAAAAATATTGATTGTTGTTCCTAGACTAAAAGAATAATTTATTAAATTTACAAAAATAAATGCTTTTATTAATCTCTAATATGCTCTAATCATATATTTTGCATATATCAGTCGTTTTCATGTGTCCTGGTTTTAATGGCTGTTCTTGAGATTCTACTGAGTTAACACATTTTTGAGAGCTTTATAAACCACTCTCTCAAGGCTCAATGCATCGCCAACAAAATCATAACCTGGTAAGAATTTTATTTTATTTTTTATCACAGACAGAGAACATGAGCTAAGCAGGAATAGTCAGTGGAGGTGTCACTCACTTAGGGGTGTCTTTATTGGCTGAGGATGGGTCGAGGGGGTTGATCCTGCATGTGCTGTAGTCGTATGCGCCACTCCAGATGTGTTTGCCCAGCTGCACTGCCACTTTCCTGTCACTCAAAGAAACATCTTTTCCTGTCCAGACGTACACCTCGCTTCCAAAGTCAAACACCAGCGCCTGCCACACACACAAACACACACACACACACTTTGAGTTAATTTCAGAACAATGGGATCAAGCACAGTTTACCAACACACAGACACTGATCATCCACAATTGGACAGAACCGCATAGAAGAGCCTATAAATGTGACACCTCCTTAGAGTTGAGAAGAGAGACACTGGGAATGGATGCCCAGGCCTCCTCATAAGGAACCAGCTTATCCTCCACCAGCCTGTAGACACAGTTTGACTCTACTACAGCACTCTCATACAGTTCATCTTCCTCTGGCTCCCCTGCACCTGTAAAACACACATGCACACATGTAAAAACATATCTCCACAAAGCAAACTGCAGCCATTCAAATTGACAGTATATTAGCAACATGCATTTAACTTCCATAATTTCACATATTCCTGAGTAAAACTAAATATATAGCCAGAAATACTGTTGGACAGGACCGTTTTTTAACCATTTGCATGCAATCTGATAATGGACATTAAAATACAGTATGTTAAAGGAACCGTATGTAAGATTGTGGCCAAAACTGGTACTGTAATCACTTTCAAATTACTGTATAGTGGGGTATCCCCCCAGGCTATAGGCTGGCATTTTTTATCCGACACGTTCGTAGCTGCAGCTGTGGTAACTAGAGCAGAGCTGGCAACCCGGATGCCGAAACACTACTGACTTGGTGATTGGTAGATAGGTGGAGGGGGGTGGAGCATCAGGCCAAAACACAACATGACAATATCAACATCAGTTGAGGGCTGCAACTTAACTTTTAAATGACAATATCAATATAATTGACAATATAATTTTATGATTAATTGAAATACACTTCTTACATACGGTTCCTTTAAGCCTCACCCTCACAGTCCTGTGAATAGCTTTTTGATTTTACCAGTAAGTGTGTAGTTCTGGAATTGTCATAATTTTCCACTAAATTCAGCACAGAATAAGGGGTAAAACGTGGACATAGCATGGGAACAACATGGTTATTCAAATGCAGTGTCAAGAAAAAACACTGTTCTTTTGAAGAAAGAGAAGGAACAAACTTCATGGAGCTTCTGAGGAAGTTAGTGTAAACTATGGCAATTTAAACTAAAAAAACAACAAGTAAATCAACACCAAAATACTGCAAGAATGGAGGATAAACTGAACTTGATTATGCAACATTAGTAAATTCTAGCCTAGAGTCAATGGTCTGTATATACAAAATTACACATGAATATGTGTTTAAGGTGAGTGAAATATTGTCATTTCAACATCTGTGCAGGGCCTGGATAAGTGTTTTTGTAAGTGCCTGTACCTCTGTACTCAGTCTTTCCTCCCAACAGACTCCAGAACTCTTTGGCCGAGCGGTTCTCTGTGTTGATTCCCTCCTCCAGCACGGTGATCTGAGGAGCTTTGCAGCCCAGATCTCTCTTCGTCTGGATGTACTGAGCCATCTCTGAGCTCTGATACACACACACACACACACAATTTGACACAAACTTGTTTTTATATCCACACTTTCCATAGACAAAATGATTTTTATACTGTACAAACTGTATATTCTATCCCCCTACACTAACCCTACCCACCACAGAAAACTTTTTTACATTTTCAAAAAAAAAAAAAAGAAAAAAAAAAATCACTTTAGCATGATTTATAAGCTGTTTTCCTTGTGGGGCCCGACCAAATGGCCCCACAATGTTAAATGCCAAACACACACACACACACACACACACAGAGAGAGAGAGAATGGGTCACTACTTTTAAAAAAATCTCATCTGTTGTTACTGTTAAATAAAACTATTTAAAATAATTTTCGGTAAATGAAATAAATTGAAATAAATAATAGATGAAAAACTTAAAAAGACACACAATTCAATGTGTTGCCATAGCAACTAAACTGGAATAAATAAGTTTGAGCTGAAGAACTAAAATTACTAAAACTAAAACAAATATAAATACATTAAAGGGTAACTAAACCTTAAAGCAACTTTTTTTAGTTAATGATCTGTAAGACTGGGGCTTTATTAGTGCTGTTCATTGATTCAAGTAAATTTTTTGACATTTGGGTATAAAGTGTTTTAATTCTAAAATATATGGTGTAAAAACGTCTGAGTGCTGCCCTCTTCAGGTTGTACGTGGTTACTACAGTTGAATTTTCCTATTGGAAGTTGTGGTGCCCTGTGTCGTAAGAGGGCACCAGCTCACCACACCCTTGGTACAAGCTACCACGCCCTTGGCAGCCCCTCTATAAAAACATCTTGTTCCTTCAAAATCACTGTAGGGAGTCAGGAGTTGGAATTGCGAGTATTGAAAACGATCAGGATAGCGTATATTAGCATCTAGTTAGCATAGCATTTATATAGTTATTTAGATTATTTTGTGTAGCCTAGGTAGTTAATTAGCAGTTAGTGTAGTATTGTTAGAAGCATAGTTAGTTAGTAGCATAGTATTGCATCAGTTAGGATAGCTTCAAGTTAGCGTAGATTTTTAGCTTTAGCTTTATCTGTATTTAGTACAGTTTAGTACAGTACATAGGTGTAGTGTTGCTGGTTGCAACAGCACTGCTCACGCTGAAAAGCGACGCAGTGCCAAACACTGCTCCTCCTGCATGGACTCCATCACTACAGCGGCGTCTTGATGTGAGTGAGCATATATTTTTAGTCACAATTTATGTTCTTTCCTATTAGGCTAAAGTTAATCCTCGGGGGTCGACAAACGCGCCGGCGCGTTTTGCTGAATTTTTTCGCAGGGCAGCCAAATAGACTTAAAATACTCCGTCATTTATGGTCATACAGACTTAAGAAATATGAAAAAATAAACTGTTAAATGTCTACTTTTTTATGTGTCCACTTACAATCGAAACAAAACATGCTTTTGTAAAATAAAGAAAATAAACAGGGTATGCTTTCTGCCTCTCCGTCTCCGTGAAATTTTTTTTTGGAGTACATCTCTAAACTTAAACTAAACTCAGCGAATACTAGTCACACAGGCATGAGCAATATATCTGTATAAACATTTAAGTCTCTGCTATTAAATGATCTAATTCAAAACGAAAACAAATATTCTCAGTTTATGTAATCTGTATGAATAGATAGAGATGTCAGTCGTTCTCATGGCAACTCATCTGCTTATGTGAACATGCCTACAGAGAGCGCGCACTATTGAAACGGGTCTCAGGTGCACGCCGTATTGCCAGTGGGGTGGAGTCAGACTCTGACCAGGGGTTGAGTTACCCTTTAAAGCTAAATAAAATGATGGGGAAAAAAGCTTTTTAAGAGAAGAAAACATTTTTAAAGGATTTAAAATATAAAAAATTCTATTTAATTCAAAATATTAATAAATTCTACAAGAGTATATAAACAATGCTAAAATAACACTGCTGTAATACCCTGTTATATATAGAATAGGCTTGGATTTGTATTTACTTTGTGGTAGTACCTTAGCTTTTTCGATGACATTGGCAAATTCTCCACTCCAGAAAAAGCAGTGTTTGGGAGTAATGAGCAGATAGCAGTCTCCGCTGTTCAGAGAGCGGGCGCTGGGTTCAGCCAGACGCACCTGAACATGCCTGCGGCCTGCATGAATTAACAGACAAGTGTTAAAAGCCAGTGATTAAAAGCAGAACATGCACATTTAGGACAAAAACTTGGACTGATATTTTGCATGATCATTGACCGGTTCACCTTTAATGTGGATAAGCATGAGCTTGTGGAAAGGCACAGCGCTGTTATTGGTCACCACCTCAGTAGACTTCACGCTTCGCAGATTGACTTTCTTAAAGTTCTCTTTGCTGGCCAGACCTGCCAGAGCCGCATCTGCCAAATTTGAGTGCTTGGCCACTGAAGACAGAAGAGAAACCAATTAACTTTATATTTGCTACAATGTAACAAAGAAAATAGGAATGTTCAGTAAATTAAGCTCTTTCCTGGGCGTGAGTCTCAATTCCATTTCTATGAGAGCCCACCTCTTACCTGAACGCTGGAAGGTCATAATTAATTTATTCACAATGTTTGAATTAGGGGAAACCCTCTTTTTGAAATGCTTTAAAAGAACACACGGGCTGATAGCTGCAGCTGCGACAGTATATCGGCTGGGCCTGCTTCATTGCAGCCGCTTTAGCTCTGGCTAAAAGACCATGTATCGTTTCATGCTTGGCACATGGGTCTGCTGCGCAACCTGATAACCCGCAGATGCAAAGGGCCCTTGTACAAACGGGCCGTAACAATGGGACAGGTGTGCAGACGCGAAAACTGTCACAATGGTTGCATCAAGCATGAGCTTGGGAGCCCTTTGTGATGGCAGACCGGCTTTCAGTGTCTGGAAGCACACAGAGAGGGTGTGGCACATAAACTGTCTAGAAATGAGAGCAGTTCAACTTGCTCGTGTGTTTTTATGCTCCGTTTGTCAGATTATGATGGCATGCATAAATCATCAAGGAGGTATCAACTCGTGTCCCCTGCTGAAGCTCGCAAAGAGCCTTTTGAAGGTGGGCAGATCGACATCTCCTGTCTATTCGAGCTGTCCACGGATGCCCTAGCCCACCACTGGTGGAAAGCATTCAAGTATGCGTTGACGCCGGCAAAGATTTTGCATCGGGGCGCTATGCAAAATCAGGGAGACTTAGTTGACTAACATTTAGTTGACTTTTAGGGGGCAGCACTAGTAAAAGTGAAAGTGCTGTGAAATGGTCTGAAAGCGCAATGTGGCTTAGTGTGCATTGTCCTACATGTAAAGTTCAACGGTTCATTAAAATGAATGGTACAGCTAAATATTTGGATTTTGTTAGAGGAATATCTCTACCTAAAGCCCTCCTAAAATCTCTACCTAAAGCCCTCCTGACACCAAAGCCTGTAATTTTCTGTCAAAAATTAAGATGTTGGACTTATGAACATTCTTACAAACTTATTAGAATTTGTCTTAAGAACTTTCTTAACTTCTTTCTTAAGAATATTTCCATGAATTCGGGCCAAGGAATTTTTTTCTTCATGGATGCGGCAGAGGCTTGTATTTCATATTAAAGGTATCAACTTCAGTTCAATCTACATTGCGTCACTAGTAGTGGTGAAACTCCTTCTCTGAGTAACACTGAAGCCCTATTGAATAATGCCAAACCGTAGGATTTGCCAACGACGTTCAAGCATGCAAACTGGAGATTTCTCTTTACTCCTTCTCACCATATAAGGAGGAGCTGAACAGTTATTGCCTCAGAATCTTTAGAAGGAAGTAAAGCGATACTTGCATACTGTAACATGGAAGCTTACACAATGTCTCATTCCCTCCTCTCTGCGAACACTGAGATAGATTTCAGACATGTTTCATTTTCAAAACTCCTGACACAAATGTAGAAATTAATGTCACCATGAGATTTTTAGAATTCAGAAATTTCTGTTTGAGTCTTAAAGGTGCTCTAAGCGATGTTGGGTGACGTCACTTCTTGTTGACGTTCAAAGTATTTGAGTGTTCAAAAAAAATGGAGATTAGCTCGACCCTCCCTCCTCCTCATCCCGTCAACCAACTGACCCCCCAAACCCCCACCCCCAAATCATTCTTGTCGGTTCTTGGCTGGAACACTGTTTGTTATGTTTTGTGGTCCAGGCTGGGCCAGTTTGTTTTTCTTGCCGTTTGTGGAGTCTGGGCTGTCTACAGAGACCGCATTTTTTTACAGTGTGTTCAGGGGACAGGCAGCTAGAGGATAGTGAGGAGATATTTGCTGTATGTGACAAAAAAAATGTTGGCCTAAAAAACAAGTGACATCGCTTAGAGTACCTTTAATCTAAACAAAGAACATGGTTAACAGGTTAAGCTGGAACACAGATCTTTGTGGTGAAATACCACATATAAAAGAGGTGCAAATATTCCATGAATGCACCACAAAATGTGACTAACAAACGTACTCCGCTCCATTTGTATCCTTTTGGTCTCCACGGAGGCCACATTCAGTCTCTGTTCAGTATAAGCCTGTTTGAGGTCGTCTCGTGCTGCCAGGGCACGGAGAGGGTTTCTAGAGCTCTTGGTTCTTCTGCAGGGCCGCACTGAACGCTTATGTTCTTCAACAGCTGATGTTAGTCTGCAATTAATCAAGAATACATTCAAGAAAGCAAGAATGAACACATTAAAGCAGTACTTGTTTAACCATATTTGGAATGTGAACCACTGTTTAGGTTCCAAAAGGTTTGCAACCCCATGCAGTCACCCACATCCTTGAAATATAGACCCTGCCTACAGAAGAAAGATATAGAGTTTAGGATATTACAGGCATAATTGCTTAGAGACCCCCTGTGGTGAAAATCAAGTTTTTAATGTTGTTTATATGTCTATGTGGTGTTTTTAATATGGTTTAAGACAAACCATGAGCAAATTCATAAGTCACGATTGCTGAGTATTTTCTCCTTAAAGTCGACATGAAATCAAAATTGACCCTATTAACTTTGTTAGCGCATATTACTAGTCTTGTGGTGAACAATTAATCCGTGCAAGTTAATACACAGAAAAAATTTGTTTGCCGTGGTAATCTTTAATCAAAATCTGAAAAGTTACTTCCGGTCTGGAATGGCGTTCCTTTTCTGATGACGTCAGTTTGACGGCTTGGGTTGAAAATGCTTAACCGTTCCCTTAAACCGTTAGTCTGCTATGAGCGAGAGATGGAGAGGAGGAGCGCTAAAGTTAAACCCTGCCCTCTGCTCAATATTCCGCTTCACTTGGATATATACGTCACAACACTGGAGAAAAGTAATTTGCAACTTCCGGTTCACGCAGACTTTAAAACTGCAGTTAACCAAGGACAGTCTCAAATTAAAGCTGCAAGCAGCGATGAAAGGGCCCTCGCACCCGTGCCATCAACACTCGGTGGCTTTAGGAAGACAGAGCATGGTTGGGAAATGTACATTTAAGGGAGGTATATATAGTAAGAGTATGTCAAAGTCAGTTACAAAATGTTTTGTATAATGGTGATAATAGCATGCTTCATGACTCAGCTAAGTGTTGCTAGCATGTTTAGTGTGTTTCTAGCATGCTTAGTACACAATAATTATGTGGTTAGTACTGCATTACTGTGTTAACCATGTCAGTTTCTGTTGCCAGTAGGTGGCGTTATGACTATAACTGAATATGAGCTTGGATGTGTGTTCAGGACAGAACTCTTATCAAACGTGTGAAGTTTGGTGCAAATTGGACATTGCCTTCTTGAGTAACAACAAAGTCATGTTTCATTGAATTAGCATGCTTTAGCACTTAGCTAAGCATTGTTAGCATGTTTTAACATGTTTCTAGCATGTTTAGAACTCAATGGCATTTTTAACATGTTGCTAGAACGGCATCAACGTGTTAAACATGTCACTTCCTGTTGCCAGTTGGTGGCGCTATTACTATAATTGAACATTCTCATGTAGATGTGTTCAGGCCATGACTCTTATCAAAAGTGTGAAGTTTGGGGCAGATTGGACATTCCATGCCTGAGTTACAGCAAATTCCTATTTAATTGCAATAATAGCATGCTTTAGCACTTGGCTAAGAGTTTGCTAGCATGTTTTAGCATGTTTCTAGTATGTTGTTAGCATGTTTAACACTTGCTGGCACTTTTTTATATGTTATTAGGAGTCCATAACAGTGTTAAACATGTCACTTCCTGTTGCCAGCAGGTGGCGCTATGACTGTAACTGAATATAAGCATGGTCATGTGTTCAGGACAGAACGCTTATCAAAAGTGTGAAGTTTGGGGCAGATTGGACATTCCATGCCTGAGTTACAGCAAATTCATATTTAATTGCAGTAATATCATTCTTTAGCACTTAGCTAAGTGTTTGCTAGTATGTTTTAGCATGTCTATAGTATGTTGGTAGGATGTTTAGCACCTACTGGCATTTTTTTTATATGTTATTAGGAGTCAAGAACAGTGTTAAACGTCACTTCCTGTTGCCAGCAGGTGGCGCTATGACTATAACTAAATATGAGCATGGACATGTGTTCAAGAGATAACTCTTATCAAACGTGTGACGTTTGGGGTAGATTGTACATTGCCTTCTTGAGTAACAACAAAGTCCTGTTTCATTGAATTAGCATGCTTTAGCACTTAGCTAAGTATTGCTAGTATGTTTTAACATGTTTCTAGCATGTTTAGAAGTCAATGGCATTTTTAACATGTTGCTAGAATGGCATCAACGTGTTAAACATGACACTTCCTGTTACCAGTAGGTGGCGCTATTACTATAACTGAATATTCTCATGTAGATATGTTCAGGACAGAACGCTTATCAAAAGTGTGAAGTTTGGGGCAGATTGGACATTCCATGCCTGAGTTACAGCAAATTCCTATTTAATTGCAATAATAGCATGCTTTAGCACTTAGCTAAGAGTTTGCTAGCATGTTTTAGCATGCTTCTAGTATGTTGTTAGCATGTTTAGCACTTGCTGGCACTTTTTTATATGTTATTAGGAGTCCATAACAGTGTTAAACATGTCACTTCCTGTTGCCAGCAGGTGGCGCTATGACTATAACTGAATATAAGCATGGTCATGTGTTCAGGACAGAACTCTTATCAAACGTATGAAGTTTGGGGCAGATTGGACATTCCATGCCTGAGTTACAGCAACTTCCTGTTTCATGGCGAAACATCAAAATTTGTCAGGCCGCCGAGGACCCGCCCTTCGACGAAAACTCAAGATCTTCGCAATTTAACGTCGCAAAGGCCTTAAGATTACACTCACCAAATTTGAAGATGATCAGATTAAAACTGTAGGAGGAGTTCGTTAAAGTATGAGGCCTGAAAATGTCAAAAACTGCACAAAAATCTGGGAGGAAGTTCAAAATGGCTGACTTCCTGTTGTGTTTAGGGCTATGCTCCAAGAGACTTTTTTGTAGGTATTAGGTCATTACATGTATGTACCGAATTTCGTGCACGTACGTGGAACGTTGCGGGAGGCGCACTCCGTTGAACTTTTATAGGTGGCGCTATCGAGCCGTTTTGCCCCGTCCAATTCTGAAACCTATATCAGATGTAAATTTTCGCCAGTTCTGACGCGTGTGCAAAGTTTCGTGAGTTTTCGCGCATGTTTAGGCCCTCAAAAATGCAATTCAATGCGGAGAAGAAGAATAATAATAATAATAATAATAATAATTAAAGCTGCAAGCAGCGATGAAAGGGCCCTCGCACCCGTGCCATCAACACTCGGTGGCTTTAGGAAGACAGAGCATGGTTGGGAAATGTACATTTAAGGAGGTATATATAGTAAGAGTATGTCAAAGTTAGTAACAAAATGTTTTGTATAATGGTGATAATAGCATGCTTCATGACTCAGCTAAGTGTTGCTAGCATGTTTAGTCTGTTTCTAGCATGCTTAGTACACAATAATTATGTGGTTAGTACTGCATTACTGTGTTAACCATGTCACTTCCTGTTGCCAGCAGGTGGCACTATGACTGTAACTGAATATGAGCATGGTCATGTGTTCAGGACAGAACGTTTATTAAAAGTGTGAAGTTTGGCGCAGATTGGACATTGCCTTCTTGAGTAACAACAACATCCTGTTTCATTGAATTAGCATGCTTTAGCACTTAGCTAAGTATTGCTAGCATGTTTTAACATGTTTCTAGCATGTTTAGAAGTCAATGGCATTTTTAACATGTTGTTAGAATGGCATCAACGTGTTAAACATGACACTTCCTGTTACCAGTAGGTGGCGCTATTACTATAACTGAATGTTCTCATGTAGATGTGTTCAGGACAGAACGCTTATCAAAAGTGTGAAGTTTGGGGCAGATTGGACATTCCATGCCTGAGTTACAGCAAATTCCTATTTAATTGCAATAATAGCATGCTTTAGCACTTAGCTAAGAGTTTGCTAGCATGTTTTAGCATGCTTCTAGTATGTTGTTAGCATGTTTAGCACTTGCTGGCACTTTTTTATATGTTATTAGGAGTCCATAACAGTGTTAAACATGTCACTTCCTGTTGCCAGCAGGTGGCGCTATGACTGTAACTGAATATGAGCATGGTCATGTGTTCAGGACAGAACGCTTATCAAAAGTGTGAAGTTTGGGGCAGATTGGACATTCCATGCCTGAGTTACAGCAAATTCATATTTAATTGCAGTAATATAATTCTTTAGCACTTAGCTAAGTGTTTGCTAGTATGTTTTAGCATGTCTCTAGTATGTTGGTAGGATGTTTAGCACTTACTGGCCTTTTTTTTATATGTTATTAGGAGTCAAGAACAGTGTTAAACGTCACTTCCTGTTGCCAGCAGGTGGCGCTATGACTATAACTAAATATGAGCATGGACATGTGTTCAAGAGATAACTCTTATCAAACGTGTGAAGTTTGGGGTAGATTGTACATTGCCTTCTTGAGTAACAACAAAGTCCTGTTTCATTGAATTAGCATGCTTTAGCACTTAGCTAAGTATTGCTAGCATGTTTTAACATGTTTCTAGCATGTTTAGAAGTCAATGGCATTTTTAACATGTTGCTAGAACGGCATCAACGTGTTAAACATGTCACTTCCTGTTGCCAGTAGGTGGTGCTATTACTATAACTGAATTTGAGCATAGACATGTGTTCAGGCCATGATTCTTATCAAACGTGTGAAGTTTGGGGCAGATTGGACATTCCATGCCTGGGTTACAGCAAATTCCTATTTAATTGCAGTGATAGCATGCTTTAGCACTTAGCTAAGTGTTTGCTAGCATGTTTCTAGTATGTTGCTAACCTGTTTAGCACTTGCTGGCTCTTTTTTATATGTTATTAGGAGACCACAACAGTGTTAAACATGTCACTTCCTGTTGACAGCAGGTGGCGCTATTACTATAACTGAATATTCTCATGTAGATGTGTTCAGGCCATGACTCTTATCAAACGTGTGAAGTTTGAGGCAGATTGGACATTCCATGCCTGTGTTACAGCAAATTCCTATTTAATTGCAGCAATAGCATGCTTTAGCACTTAGCTAAGTGTTTGCTAGCATGTTTTAGCATGTTTCTAGTATGTTGTTAGCATGTTTAACACTTGCTGGCACTTTTTTATATGTTATTAGGAGTCCATAACAGTGTTAAACGTCACTTCCTGTTGCCAGCAGGTGGCGCTATGACTATAACTAAATATGAGCATGGACATGTGTTCAAGAGATAACTCTTATCAAATGTGTGAAGTTTGGCGCAGATTGGACATTGCCTTCTTGAGTAACAACAACATCCTGTTTCATTGAATTAGCATGCTTTAGCACTTAGCTAAGTATTGCTAGCATGTTTTAACATGTTTCTAGCATGTTTAGAAGTCAATGGCATTTTTAACATGTTGCTAGAATGGCATCAACGTGTTAAACATGACACTTCCTGTTACCAGTAGGTGGCGCTATTACTATACCTGAATTTTCTCATGTAGATGTGTTCAGGACAGAACGCTTATCAAAAGTGTGAAGTTTGGGGCAGATTGGACATTCCATGCCTGAGTTACAGCAAATTCCTATTTAATTGCAATAATAGCATGCTTTAGCACTTAGCTAAGAGTTTGCTAGCATGTTTTAGCATGCTTCTATTATGTTGTTAGCATGTTTAGCACTTGCTGGCACTTTTTTGTATGTTATTAGGAGTCCATAACAGTGTTAAACATGTCACTTCCTGTTGCCAGCAGGTGGCGCTATGACTGTAACTGAATATGAGCATGGTCATGTGTTCAGGACAGAACGCTTATCAAAAGTGTGAAGTTTGGGGCAGATTGGACATTCCATGCCTGAGTTACAGCAACTTCCTGTTTCATGGCGAAACATCGAAATTTGTCAGGCCGCCGAGGACCCGCCCTTTGACGAAAACTCAAGATCTTCGCAATTTAACATCGCAAAGGCCTTAAGATTACACTCACCAAATTTGAAGATGATCAGATTAAAACTGTAGGAGGAGTTCGTTAAAGTACGAGGCCTGAAAATGGCAAAAACTGCACAAAAATCTGAGAGGAAGTTCAAAATGGCTGACTTCCTGTTGTGTTTAGGGCTATGCTCCAAGAGACTTTTTTGTAGGTATTAGGTCATTACATGTATGTACCGAATTTCGTGCACGTATGTGGAACGTTGCGGGAGGCGCACTCCGTTGAACTTTTATAGGTGGCGCTATCGAGCCATTTTGCCCCGTCCAATTCTGAAACCTATATCAGATGTAAATTTTCACCAGTTCTGACGCGTGTGCAAAGTTTCGTGAGTTTCCGAGCATGTTTAGGCCCTCAAAAATGCAATTAAATGCGGAGAATAATAATAATAATAATAATAATAATAATAAACAGAGCAATTCCAAGAGGGTCCTCACACCATCGGTGCTCGGGCCCTAATTAAAGCTGCAAGCAGCGATGAAAGGGCCCTCGCACCCGTGCCATCAACACTCGGTGGCTTTAGGAAGACAGAGCATGGTTGGGAAATGTACATTTAAGGAGGTATATATAGTAAGAGTATGTCAAGGTCAGTTACAAAATGTTTTGCATAATGGTGATAATAGCATGCTTCATGACTCAGCTAAGTGTTGCTAGCATGTTTAGTGTGTTTCTAGCATGCTTAGTACACAATAATTATGTGGTTAGTACTGCATTACTGTGTTAACCATGTCAGTTTCTGTTGCCAGTAGGTGGTGTTATGACTATAACTGAATATGAGCTTGGATGTGTGTTCAGGACAGAACTCTTATCAAACGTGTGAAGTTTGGTGCAAATTGGACATTGCCTTCTTGAGTAACAACAAAGTCATGTTTCATTGAATTAGCATGCTTTAGCACTTAGCTAAGCATTGTTAGCATGTTTTAACATGTTTCTAGCATGTTTAGAACTCAATGGCATTTTTAACATGTTGCTAGAACGGCATCAACGTGTTAAACATGTCACTTCCTGTTGCCAGTTGGTGGCGCTATTACTATAATTGAACATTCTCATGTAGATGTGTTCAGGCCATGACTCTTATCAAAAGTGTGAAGTTTGGGGCAGATTGGACATTCCATGCCTGAGTTACAGCAAATTCCTATTTAATTGCAATAATAGCATGCTTTAGCACTTGGCTAAGAGTTTGCTAGCATGTTTTAGCATGTTTCTAGTATGTTGTTAGCATGTTTAACACTTGCTGGCACTTTTTTATATGTTATTAGGAGTCCATAACAGTGTTAAACATGTCACTTCCTGTTGCCAGCAGGTGGCGCTATGACTGTAACTGAATATAAGCATGGTCATGTGTTCAGGACAGAACGCTTATCAAAAGTGTGAAGTTTGGGGCAGATTGGACATTCCATGCCTGAGTTACAGCAAATTCATATTTAATTGCAGTAATATCATTCTTTAGCACTTAGCTAAGTGTTTGCTAGTATGTTTTAGCATGTCTATAGTATGTTGGTAGGATGTTTAGCACCTACTGGCATTTTTTTATATGTTATTAGGAGTGAAGAACAGTGTTAAACGTCACTTCCTGTTGCCAGCAGGTGGCGCTATGACTATAACTAAATATGAGCATGGACATGTGTTCAAGAGATAACTCTTATCAAACGTGTGACGTTTGGGGTAGATTGTACATTGCCTTCTTGAGTAACAACAAAGTCCTGTTTCATTGAATTAGCATGCTTTAGCACTTAGCTAAGTATTGCTAGCATGTTTTAACATGTTTCTAGCATGTTTAGAAGTCAATGGCATTTTTAACATGTTGCTAGAATGGCATCAACGTGTTAAACATGACACTTCCTGTTACCAGTAGGTGGCGCTATTACTATAACTGAATATTCTCATGTAGATATGTTCAGGACAGAACGCTTATCAAAAGTGTGAAGTTTGGGGCAGATTGGACATTCCATGCCTGAGTTACAGCAAATTCCTATTCAATTGCAATAATAGCATGCTTTAGCACTTAGCTAAGAGTTTGCTAGCATGTTTTAGCATGCTTCTAGTATGTTGTTAGCATGTTTAGCACTTGCTGGCACTTTTTTATATGTTATTAGGAGTCCATAACAGTGTTAAACATGTCACTTCCTGTTGCCAGCAGGTGGCGCTATGACTATAACTGAATATGAGCATGGTCATGTGTTCAGGACAGAACGTTTATTAAAAGTGTGAAGTTTGGCGCAGATTGGACATTGCCTTCTTGAGTAACAACAACATCCTGTTTCATTGAATTAGCATGCTTTAGCACTTAGCTAAGTATTGCTAGTATGTTTTAACATGTTTCTAGCATGTTTAGAAGTCAATGGCATTTTTAACATGTTGCTAGAATGGCATCAACGTGTTAAACATGACACTTCCTGTTACCAGTAGGTGGCGCTATTACTATAACTGAATATTCTCATGTAGATATGTTCAGGACAGAACGCTTCTCAAAAGTGTGAAGTTTGGGGCAGATTGGACATTCAATGCCTGAGTTACAGCAAATTCCTATTTAATTGCAATAATAGCATGCTTTAGCACTTAGCTAAGAGTTTGCTAGCATGTTTTAGCATGCTTCTAGTATGTTGTTAGCATGTTTAGCACTTGCTGGCACTTTTTTATATGTTATTAGGAGTCCATAACAGTGTTAAACATGTCACTTCCTGTTGCCAGCAGGTGGCGCTATGACTATAACTGAATATGAGCATGGTCATGTGTTCAGGACAGAACTCTTATCAAACGTATGAAGTTTGGGGCAGATTGGACATTCCATGCCTGAGTTACAGCAACTTCCTGTTTCATGGCGAAACATCAAAATTTGTCAGGCCGCCGAGGACCCGCCCTTCGACGAAAACTCAAGATCTTCGCAATTTAACGTCGCAAAGGCCTTAAGATTACACTCACCAAATTTGAAGATGATCAGATTAAAACTGTAGGAGGAGTTCGTTAAAGTATGAGGCCTGAAAATGTCAAAAACTGCACAAAAATCTGGGAGGAAGTTCAAAATGGCTGACTTCCTGTTGGGTTTAGGGCTATGCTCCAAGAGACTTTTTTGTAGGTATTAGGTCATTACATGTATGTACCGAATTTCGTGCACGTACGTGGAACGTTGCGGGAGGCGCACTCCGTTGAACTTTTATAGGTGGCGCTATCGAGCTGTTTTGCCCCGTCCAATTCTGAGACCTATATCAGATGTAAATTTTCGCCAGTTCTGACGCGTGTGCAAAGTTTCGTGAGTTTTCGCGCATGTTTAGGCCCTCAAAAATGCAATTCAATGCGGAGAAGAAGAAGAATAATAATAATTAAAGCTGCAAGCAGCGATGAAAGGGCCCTCACACCCGTGCCATCAACACTCGGTGGCTTTAGGAAGACAGAGCATGGTTGGGAAATGTACATTTAAGGAGGTATATATAGTAAGAGTATGTCAAAGTCAGTTACAAAATGTTTTGTATAATGGTGATAATAGCATGCTTCATGACTCAGCTAAGTGTTGCTAGCATGTTTAGTCTGTTTCTAGCATGCTTAGTACACAATAATTATGTGGTTAGTACTGCATTACGGTGTTAACCATGTCAGTTTCTGTTGCCAGTAGGTGGCGTTATGGCTATAACTGAATATGAGCATGGATGTGTGTTCAGGACAGAACTCTTATCAAACGTGTGAAGTTTGGTGCAAATTGGACATTGCCTTCTTGAGTAACAACAAAGTCATGTTTCATTGAATTAACATTCTTTAGCACTTAGCTAAGCATTGTTAGCATGTTTTAACATGTTTCTAGCATGTTTAGAACTCAATGGCATTTTTAACATGTTGCTAGAACGGCATAAAAGTGTTAAACATGTCACTTCCTGTTGCCAGTAGGTGGCGCTATTACTATAACTGAATTTGAGCATAGACATGTGTTCAGGCCATGATTCTTATCAAATGTGTGAAGTTTGGGGCAGATTGGACATTCCATGCCTGAATTACAGCAAATTCCTATTTAATTGCAATAATAGCATGCTTTAGCACTTGGCTAAGAGTTTGCTAGCATGTTTTAGCATGTTTCTAGTATGTTGTTAGCATGTTTAGCACTTGCTGGCACTTTTTTATATGTTATTAGGAGTCCATATCAGTGTTAAACATGTCACTTCCTGCTGCCAGCAGGTGGCGCTATGACTGTAACTGAATATGAGCATGGTCATGTGTTCAGGACAGAACGCTTATCAAACGTATGAAGTTTGGGGCAGATTGGACATTCCATGCCTGAGTTACAGCAACTTCCTGTTTCATGGCGAAACATCGAAATTTGTCAGGCCGCCGAGGACCCGTCCTTTGACGAAAACTCAAGATCTTCGCAATTTAACGTCGCAAAGGCCTTAAGATTACACTCACCAAATTTGAAGATGATCAGATTAAAACTGTAGGAGGAGTTCGTTAAAGTACGAGGCCTGAAAGTGGCAAAAACTGCACAAAAATCTGAGAGGAAGTTCAAAATGGCTGACTTCCTGTTGTGTTTAGGGCTATGCTCCAAGAGACTTTTTTGTAGGTATTAGGTCATTACATGTATGTACCGAATTTCGTGCACGTACGTGGAACGTTGCGGGAGGCGCACTCCGTTGAACTTTTATAGGTGGCGCTATCGAGCCATTTTGCCCCGTCCAATTCTGAAACCTATATCAGATGTAAATTTTCGCCAGTTCTGACGCGTGTGCAAAGTTTCGTGAGTTTTCGAGCATGTTTAGGCCCTCAAAAATGCAATTAAATGCGGAGAAGAAGAAGAAGAATAATAATAATTAAAGCTGCAAGCAGCGATGAAAGGGCCCTCGCACCCGTGCCATCAACACTCGGTGGCTTTAGGAAGACAGAGCATGGTTGGGAAATGTACATTTAAGGAGGTATATATAGTAAGAGTATGTCAAAGTTAGTAACAAAATGTTTTGTATAATGGTGATAATAGCATGCTTCATGACTCAGCTAAGTGTTGCTAGCATGTTTAGTCTGTTTCTAGCATGCTTAGTACACAATAATTATGTGGTTAGTACTGCATTACTGTGTTAACCATGTCAGTTTCTGTTGCCAATAGGTGGCGTTATGACTATTGCTGAATATGAGCATGGATGTGTGTTCAGGACAGAACTCTTATCAAACGTGTGAAGTTTGGTGCAAATTGGAAATTGCCTTCTTGAGTAACAAAAAAGTCATGTTTCATTGAATTAGCATTCTTTAGCACTTAGCTAAGCATTGTTAGCATGTTTTAACATGTTTCTAGCATGTTTAGAACTCAATGGCATTTTTAACATGTTGCTAGAACGGCATCAACGTGTTAAACATGTCACTTCCTGTTGCCAGTAGGTGGCGCTATTACTATAAATGAACATTCTCATGTAGATGTATTCAGGCCATGACTCTTATCAAAAGTGTGAAGTTTGGGGCAGATTGAACATTCCATGCCTGAGTTACAGCAAATTCCTATTTAATTGCAATAATAGCATGCTTTAGCACTTAGCTAAGAGTTTGCTAGCATGTTTTAGCATGTTTATAATATGTTGTTAGCATGTTTAAAACTTGCTGGCACTTTTTTATATGTTATTAGGAGTCCATAACAGTGTTAAACATGTCACTTCCTGTTGCCAGCAGGTGGCGCTATGTCTGTAACTGAATATAAGCATGGTCATGTGTTCAGGACAGAACGCTTATCAAAAGTGTGAAGTTTGGGGCAGATTGGACATTCCATGCCTGAGTTACAGCAAATTCATATTTAATTGCAGTAATATCATTCTTTAGCACTTAGCTAAGTGTTTGCTAGTATGTTTTAGCATGTCTCTAGTATGTTGGTAGGATGTTTAGCACCTACTGGCATTTTTTTATATGTTATTAGGAGTCAAGAACAGTGTTAAACATCCCTTCCTGTTGCCAGCAGGTGGCGCTATGACTATAACTAAATATGAGCATGGACATGTGTTCAAGAGATAACTCTTATCAAACGTGTGAAGTTTGGGGTAGATTGTACATTGCCTTCTTGAGTAACAACAAAGTCCTGTTTCATTGAATTAGCATGCTTTAGCACTTAGCTAAGTATTGCTAGCATGTTTTAATATGTTTCTAACATGTTTAGAACTCAATGGCATTTTTAACATGTTGCTAGAATGGCATCAACGTGTTAAACATGACACTTCCTGTTACCAGTAGGTGGCGCTATTACTATAACTGAATTTGAGCATAGACATGTGTTCAGGCCATGATTCTTATCAAACGTGTGAAGTTTGGGGCAGATTGGACATTCCATGCCTGGGTTACAGCAAATTCCTATTTAATTGCAATAATAGCATGCTTTAGCACTTAGCTAAGAGTTTGCTAGCATGTTTTAGCATGCTTCTAGTATGTTGTTAGCATGTTTAGCACTTGCTGGCACTTTTTTATATGTTATTATGAGTCCATAACAGTGTTAAACATGTCACTTCCTGTTGCCAGCAGGTGGCGCTATGACTGTAACTGAATATGAGCATGGTCATGTGTTCAGGACAGAATGCTTATCAAAATTGTGAAGTTTGGGGCAGATTGGACATTCCATGCCTGAGTTACAGCAACTTCCTGTTTCATGGCGAAACATCGAAATTTGTCAGGCCGCCGAGGACCCGCCCTTTGACGAAAACTCAAGATCTTCGCAATTTAACGTCGCAAAGGCCTTAAGATTACACTCACCAAATTTGAAGATGATCAGATTAAAACTGTAGGAGGAGTTCGTTAAAGTACGAGGCCTGAAAATGGCAAAAACTGCACAAAAATCTGAGAGGAAGTTCAAAATGGCTGACTTCCTGTTGTGTTTAGGGCTATGCTTCAAGAGACTTTTTTGTAGGTATTAGGTCATTACACGTATGTACCGAATTTCGTGCACGTACGTGGAACGTTGCGGGAGGCGCACTCCGTTGAACTTTTATAGGTGGCGCTATCGAGCCATTTTGCCCCGTCCAATTCTGAAACCTATATCAGATGTAAATTTTCGCCAGTTCTGACGCCTGTGCAAAGTTTCGTGAGTTTTCGAGCATGTTTAGGCCCTCAAAAATGCAATTCAATGCGGAGAAGAAGAATAATAATAATAATAATAATAATAATAAACAGAGCAATTCCAAGAGGGTCCTCACACCATCGGTGCTCGGGCCCTAAATATAGCTGCGAGCAGCGATTACGGGCCCAAGCCGATGGCACCGCAACCCCGGTGCCTTTACCTAAAGGCACCGGGGTGGCGGTACCGCCGGCTTTGGCCCTTCATCGCTGCTCGCAGCTATATTTATATATATATATATATATATATATATATATATATATATACATACACATGGCTATAATGAACAGGCTGCGATGTCAAGATTGCAATGCTGGAATGTGTGTGTGTGTGTGTGTGTGTGTGTGTGTGTGTGTGTGTGTGTGTGTGTGTGTGTGTGTGTGTGTGTGTGTGTGTGTGTGTGCGTGTGTGTGTGTGTGTGTGTGTGTGTGTGTTTGCATGTGTGTTCATGTTTTTCTATCCCGGTGGGGACTTCAACCTGAATGCACACAGACTCATGGGGACTCGTGTCACAGTGGGGACCTAAATAGAGGTCCCCATGGGTAAACAAGCTTAGAAATCATACACAATGAGTCTTTTTGGAAATGTAAAAATGCAGAAAGTTTTCTGTAATGGGTAGGTTTAGGGGTAGGGTTAGTGTGAGGAGATAGAATATACAGTTTGTAAAGTATAAAAACCATTAAGTCTATGGAGAGTCCCCACAAAGATAGTAAACCGTGTGTGTGTGTGTGTGTGTGTGTGTGTGTGTGTGTGTGTGTGTGTGTGTGTGGCGTGGGCGCGATGGAACAGTGGACACATAAAAACATACGTCATTATACAGGACGACATTTAAACTGCAAAGTGTTAACTTATATTTGTGTACTGTCGCAATAAGACACAACATTGTGCTTTTGTAAAATAATTTCAAGCAATCCACCCCCCTGAAAGGCGCTAATTTTAAAATTAAACTAAAATGCTCATGGCTGCACGGGCATTCATGGTGCGCATCCACGACAAGGAACGAGCAGAACAAAGTGGACGTTTTTCAGTTAATTCCTACTTCCAAAGGAATTCATTTGAAACGCCCGCTCAACCGCTCACCCTGTGGTCTGTGTGAGTCCTAATGCCCCAGTGTAGTGACGGGGACACTATACTGCCAAAAGAGCACCGTCCTTCGGATTAGACGTTAAACCGAGGTCCTGACTCTCTGTGGTCATTAAAAATTCCAGGATGTCCTTCGAAAAAGAGTAGGGGTGTAACCCCGGCATCCTGGCCAAATTTGCCCCTTGGCCTCTAT
The DNA here is from genome assembly GCF_964197995.2 of Scardinius erythrophthalmus. NCBI lineage: Eukaryota > Metazoa > Chordata > Actinopteri > Cypriniformes > Leuciscidae > Scardinius > Scardinius erythrophthalmus. The sequence continues at coordinate 22,409,939 of NC_138238.1, read as the reverse complement.
CCATCATGGCCTCCTAATCATCCCCATGTACTGATATACTGATTGGCTTCATCACTGTCTCCTCTCCACCAGTAAGCTGGTGTGTGGTGGGCGTTCTGGCGCAATATGGCTGCCGTCGCATCATCCAAGTGGATGCTGCACATTGGTGATGGTTGAGGAGATTCCCCCCATCTATGTAAAGCGCTTTGAGGTCTCAGAAAAAGCGCTATATAAATGTAACAAATTATTATTATTATTATCAACCACTATCAATGTCAGTGCGGACGAAAATATTTACTTTCGTTTTTAAGTTTGCGATTCAAAAGCCCCCAGCGGTGTCACACGTCGATTAACCGGTGGTAAAATATTCTCACCGTCACATACCTAGTATATTTTTATGTAAATACAATAGTCCTACCTGATTTTGAACACAAGAAGGCAGTATAGCTCTATGAATGACTTGACTTTTATGAGACTAAATAGTACAATTTCTATTTTTAAACTTATAAATAATTATTAAATTTAAAAAAAAAAAGAATAAAATGAGTTTGGTTGTGATATTTGTATACTTTTATAGAAATAAATGGTGTATAATTACATTTTTAGAAGATGAGGCTTTTAGTGTTTAATTTTTGTACATTACTTCAGTCCCTCACTATAGCAAAACCATTTGAGATGTTTAATATCCGTTCACAATTTAGCATCTTTAATGTATTTTCATCATTTTGAAAAAGTTTGGTGTGAAAAAATAAGCCAGTTTGGAAGAGTAGCTAAAAACTCAGAGTCTGAAATATCCCAAAAATCCACATTCAAACCAAAATATCTGACTTTCTTTTGCTCTGAGCTAATGACTGTTAATTAGAAAGTTGTCCGGCTCGGTGAGACCAATCTATATACTCATGTTTGTAACTGTTGGTAAAACTAACCCCCCCACTTTTGTCAAAAGCATGTTGAAAGTGACACACTTCCTGCTGCCAGTTGGTGGCGCTATAACTTTGACTCACAATAGTTACATCCATCTGATCGGCCTCTTATCACAAACACACTGCTGAAGTTTCATCAAGATCAGTTAATGTATGCAGAAGTTATAACACTTCGTGTCTCTCTTTTCTCGCCATAAATTCATTTCCTCGCCACGGCCAAACCGTTCAAGATATCAAAGATCCGTCCGCAATTTAGCATCCTCAATGCCTTGACTTCACGCTGACCGAGTTTGGAGGCGAATCGATGTATTTCCTAGGAGGAGTACATTAAATTCCACAGCAAGCGTTTCCAAACAACCCTAAATAGCCGACTTCCTGTTGGGCTGGCGTAAAACTTAGAGCACGAAAGTTGTTCGGCCCGATGAGATCTATATGTGTACCGAGTTTCAAATTAATTCATGCAAGTGTGTTTGATATATGGACCAAGTTTTAGAACCCCGTTCAAGGGGGCGCTGTCGAGCCCCCCTGCCACGCCCGGCTACCAGATTCAGCCCCGCCCTGATGGCCGCGGGTTCTGACCTGTGTGCAAAGTTTCAAGAGTTTTCGAGCACGTTTAGGGACCCAAAAGCCCCAGAAACCTTGAAAAACAAATGAAAAAGTAAATCTCACTCAACTGACAAATCACCCCCACCCCTCACACACTCAGAGACAGAGAGAGAGAGAGAAAATTCTCCAAAAAATCACATTCAAACCAAAATATCTGACTTTCTGTTGCTTTGTGCTATTAAGTGTAAATTAGAAAGTTGTCCGGCTCGATGAGAACAATATACATACCAATTTTTGTGATTCTAGGAAAAACTAAGGCCCCATTTTTGACTAAAGGTGGCGCTACTGAGCCATTCCACCACGCCCGTTTTTGAAACTTTGCACATGTCTACTGGCTAATAAGTGTGATGTGTCTGTTGAGTTTCATGCAATTTCAAGTATGTTAAGAGTCTCAAAAGCATCAAAAAAGAATAATAAAGTTTGATGCGTTGCCATGGCAACAGTATCTAAGATATCAATAATCCTTTCACAGGTCTACATCTGCCGTGTGTCTACATTATACACATAAAGTTTGAAGCAAATCGGGTAAAAATAAGAGAGTGATTTCAAAGCATTTTGAAAGTGACACACTTCCTGCTGCCAGTTGGTGGCGCTATAACTTTGACTCACAATAGTCACATCCTTGTGTTCGGCCTCTTACAACGAACACACTGCTGAAGTTTCATCAAGATCAGTTAATGTATGCAGAAGTTATAACACACTTCCTGTTTAATTTTTTCGCCATAAATTCGTTTCCTCGCCACGGCCAAACCGTTCGAGATATCAAAAATCCGTCCGCAATTTAGCATCCTCAATGTCTTGACTTCATGCACACCGAGTTTGGAGGCGAATCGATGAATTCCCTAGGAGGAGTACATTAAATTCCACAGCATGCGTTTCCAAACAACCCATAATAGCCGACTTCCTGTTGGGCTGGCGTAAAAAGTAAAAGTACGGAAGTTGTTTGGCCCGATGAGATCTATATGTGTATTGAGTTTCATATTATTATATGCAAGCGTGTCTGATTTATGGACCAAGTTTTCGGACCGCATTCAAGGGGGCGCTGTTGAGCCCCCCTGCCACGCCCGGGTACCAGCTTCAGCCCGGCCCTGATGGCCGCGGGTTCTGACCCGTGTGCAAAATTTCAAGAGTTTTCGAGCATGTTAAAGGCCCCAAAAGTGCCCGAAAGGTTGACAGAAAAATAAGAATAATAATAATAATAATAAATAATCCTACCGGAAACAATAGGGCCTTCGCCCTTTCAGGGCTTGGGCCCTAATTAAAGCTGCAAGCAGCGATGAAAGGGCCCTCGCACCCGTGCCATCAACACTCGGTGGCTTTAGGAAGACAGAGCATGGTTGGGAAATGTACATTTAAGGAGGTATATATAGTAAGAGTATGTCAAAGTCAGTTACAAAATGTTTTGTATAATGGTGATAATAGCATGCTTCATGACTCAGCTAAGTGTTGCTAGCATGTTTAGTCTGTTTCTAGCATGCTTAGTACACAATAATTATGTGGTTAGTACTGCATTACGGTGTTAACCATGTCAGTTTCTGTTGCCAGTAGGTGGCGTTATGGCTATAACTTAATATGAGCATGGATGTGTGTTCAGGACAGAACTCTTATCAAACGTGTGAAGTTTGGTGCAAATTGGACATTGCCTTCTTGAGTAACAACAAAGTCATGTTTCATTGAATTAACATTCTTTAGCACTTAGCTAAGCATTGTTAGCATGTTTTAACATGTTTCTAGCATGTTTAGAACTCAATGGCATTTTTAACATGTTGCTAGAACGGCATAAAAGTGTTAAACATGTCACTTCCTGTTGCCAGTAGGTGGCGCTATTACTATAACTGAATTTGAGCATAGACATGTGTTCAGGCCATGATTCTTATCAAATGTGTGAAGTTTGGGGCAGATTGGACATTCCATGCCTGAATTACAGCAAATTCCTATTTAATTGCAATAATAGCATGCTTTAGCACTTAGCTAAGAGTTTGCTAGCATGTTTTAGCATGTTTCTAGTATGTTGTTAGCATGTTTAGCACTTGCTGGCACTTTTTTATATGTTATTAGGAGTCCATAACAGTGTTAAACATGTCACTTCCTGCTGCCAGCAGGTGGCGCTATGACTGTAAGCATGATCATGTGTTCAGGACAGAACGCTTATCAAAAGTGTGAAGTTTGGGGCAGATTGGACATTCCTTGCCTGAGTTACAGCAAATTCATATTTAATTGCAGTAATATCATTCTTTAGCACTTAGCTAAGTGTTTGCTAGTATGTTTTAGCAAGTCTCTAGTATGTTGGTAGGATGTTTAGCACCTACTTGCATTTTTTATATGTTATTAGGAGTCAAGAACAGTGTTAAACGTCACTTCCTGTTGCCAGCAGGTGGCGCTATGACTATAACTAAATATGAGCATGGACATGTGTTCAAGAGATAACTCTTATCAAACGTGTGAAGTTTGGGGTAGATTGTACATTGCCTTCTTGAGTAACAACAAAGTCCTGTTTCATTGAATTAGCATGGTTTAGCACTTAGCTAAGTACTGCTAGCATGTTTTAACATGTTTCTAGCATGTATAGAACTCAATGGCATTTTTAACATGTTGCTAGAACGGCATCAAAGTGTTAAACATATCACTTCCTGTTGCCAGTAGGTGGTGCTATTACTATAACTGAATTTGAGCATAGACGTGTTCAGGCCATGATTCTTATCAAATGTGTGAAGTTTGGGGCAGATTGGACATTACATGCCTGAGTTACAGCAAATTCCTATTTAATTGCAGTAATAGCATGCTTTAGCACTTAGCTAAGTGTTTGCTAGCATGTTTCTAGTATGTTGCTAACCTGTTTAGCACTTGTTGGCTCTTTTTTATGTTATTAGGAGACCACAAGAGTGTTAAACATGTCACTTCCTGTTACCAGTAGGTGGCGCTATTACTATAACTGAATTTTCTCATGTAGATGTGTTCAGGACAGAACGCTTATCAAAAGTGTGAAGTTTGGGGCAGATTGGACATTCCATGCCTGAGTTACAGCAAATTCCTATTTAATTGCAATAATAGCATGCTTTAGCACTTAGCTAAGAGTTTGCTAGCATGTTTTAGCATGCTTCTATTATGTTGTTAGCATGTTTAGCACTTGCTGGCACTTTTTTATATGTTATTAGGAGTCCATATCAGTGTTAAACATGTCACTTCCTGTTGCCAGCAGGTGGCGCTATGACTGTAACTGAATATGAGCATGGTCATGTGTTCAGGACAGAACGCTTATCAAAAGTGTGAAGTTTGGGGCAGATTGGACATTCCATGCCTGAGTTACAGCAACTTCCTGTTTCATGGCGAAACATCGAAATTTGTCAGGCCGCCGAGGACCCGCCCTTTGACGAAAACTCAAGATCTTCGCAATTTAACGTCGCAAAGGCCTTAAGATTACACTCACCAAATTTGAAGATGATCAGATTAAAACTGTAGGAGGAGTTCGTTAAAGTACGAGGCCTGAAAATGGCAAAAACTGCACAAAAATCTGAGAGGAAGTTCAAAATGGCTGACTTCCTGTTGTGTTTAGGGCTATGCTCCAAGAGACTTTTTTGTAGGTATTAGGTCATTACATGTATGTACCGAATTTCGTGCACGTACGTGGAACGTTGCGGGAGGCGCACTCCGTTGAACTTTTATAGGTGGCGCTATCGAGCCATTTTGCCCCGTCCAATTCTGAAACCTATATCAGATGTAAATTTTCGCCAGTTCTGACGCGTGTGCAAAGTTTCGTGAGTTTTCGAGCATGTTTAGGCCCTCAAAAATGCAATTAAATGCGGAGAAGAATAATAATAATAATAATAATAATAATAAACAGAGCAATTCCAAGAGGGTCCTCACACCATCGGTGCTCGGGCCCTAATTAAAGCTGCAAGCAGCGATGAAAGGGCCCTCGCACCCGTGCCATCAACACTCGGTGGCTTTAGGAAGACAGAGCATGGTTGGGAAATGTACATTTAAGGAGGTATATATAGTAAGAGTATGTCAAAGTCAGTTACAAAATGTTTTGTATAATGGTGATAATAGCATGCTTCATGACTCAGCTAAGTGTTGCTAGCATGTTTAGTGTGTTTCTAGCATGCTTAGTACACAATAATTATGTGGTTAGTACTGCATTACTGTGTTAACCATGTCAGTTTCTGTTGCCAGTAGGTGGCGTTATGACTATAACTGAATATGAGCTTGGATGTGTGTTCAGGACAGAACTCTTATCAAACGTGTGAAGTTTGGTGCAAATTGGACATTGCCTTCTTGAGTAACAACAAAGTCATGTTTCATTGAATTAGCATGCTTTAGCACTTAGCTAAGCATTGTTAGCATGTTTTAACATGTTTCTAGCATGTTTAGAACTCAATGGCATTTTTAACATGTTGCTAGAACGGCATCAACGTGTTAAACATGTCACTTCCTGTTGCCAGTTGGTGGCGCTATTACTATAATTGAACATTCTCATGTAGATGTGTTCAGGCCATGACTCTTATCAAAAGTGTGAAGTTTGGGGCAGATTGGACATTCCATGCCTGAGTTACAGCAAATTCCTATTTAATTGCAATAATAGCATGCTTTAGCACTTGGCTAAGAGTTTGCTAGCATGTTTTAGCATGTTTCTAGTATGTTGTTAGCATGTTTAACACTTGCTGGCACTTTTTTATATGTTATTAGGAGTCCATAACAGTGTTAAACATGTCACTTCCTGTTGCCAGCAGGTGGCGCTATGACTGTAACTGAATATAAGCATGGTCATGTGTTCAGGACAGAACGCTTATCAAAAGTGTGAAGTTTGGGGCAGATTGGACATTCCATGCCTGAGTTACAGCAAATTCATATTTAATTGCAGTAATATCATTCTTTAGCACTTAGCTAAGTGTTTGCTAGTATGTTTTAGCATGTCTATAGTATGTTGGTAGGATGTTTAGCACCTACTGGCATTTTTTTTATATGTTATTAGGAGTCAAGAACAGTGTTAAACGTCACTTCCTGTTGCCAGCAGGTGGCGCTATGACTATAACTAAATATGAGCATGGACATGTGTTCAAGAGATAACTCTTATCAAACGTGTGACGTTTGGGGTAGATTGTACATTGCCTTCTTGAGTAACAACAAAGTCCTGTTTCATTGAATTAGCATGCTTTAGCACTTAGCTAAGTATTGCTAGTATGTTTTAACATGTTTCTAGCATGTTTAGAAGTCAATGGCATTTTTAACATGTTGCTAGAATGGCATCAACGTGTTAAACATGACACTTCCTGTTACCAGTAGGTGGCGCTATTACTATAACTGAATATTCTCATGTAGATATGTTCAGGACAGAACGCTTATCAAAAGTGTGAAGTTTGGGGCAGATTGGACATTCCATGCCTGAGTTACAGCAAATTCCTATTTAATTGCAATAATAGCATGCTTTAGCACTTAGCTAAGAGTTTGCTAGCATGTTTTAGCATGCTTCTAGTATGTTGTTAGCATGTTTAGCACTTGCTGGCACTTTTTTATATGTTATTAGGAGTCCATAACAGTGTTAAACATGTCACTTCCTGTTGCCAGCAGGTGGCGCTATGACTATAACTGAATATAAGCATGGTCATGTGTTCAGGACAGAACTCTTATCAAACGTATGAAGTTTGGGGCAGATTGGACATTCCATGCCTGAGTTACAGCAACTTCCTGTTTCATGGCGAAACATCAAAATTTGTCAGGCCGCCGAGGACCCGCCCTTCGACGAAAACTCAAGATCTTCGCAATTTAACGTCGCAAAGGCCTTAAGATTACACTCACCAAATTTGAAGATGATCAGATTAAAACTGTAGGAGGAGTTCGTTAAAGTATGAGGCCTGAAAATGTCAAAAACTGCACAAAAATCTGGGAGGAAGTTCAAAATGGCTGACTTCCTGTTGTGTTTAGGGCTATGCTCCAAGAGACTTTTTTGTAGGTATTAGGTCATTACATGTATGTACCGAATTTCGTGCACGTACGTGGAACGTTGCGGGAGGCGCACTCCGTTGAACTTTTATAGGTGGCGCTATCGAGCCGTTTTGCCCCGTCCAATTCTGAAACCTATATCAGATGTAAATTTTCGCCAGTTCTGACGCGTGTGCAAAGTTTCGTGAGTTTTCGCGCATGTTTAGGCCCTCAAAAATGCAATTCAATGCGGAGAAGAAGAATAATAATAATAATAATAATAATAATTAAAGCTGCAAGCAGCGATGAAAGGGCCCTCGCACCCGTGCCATCAACACTCGGTGGCTTTAGGAAGACAGAGCATGGTTGGGAAATGTACATTTAAGGAGGTATATATAGTAAGAGTATGTCAAAGTTAGTAACAAAATGTTTTGTATAATGGTGATAATAGCATGCTTCATGACTCAGCTAAGTGTTGCTAGCATGTTTAGTCTGTTTCTAGCATGCTTAGTACACAATAATTATGTGGTTAGTACTGCATTACTGTGTTAACCATGTCACTTCCTGTTGCCAGCAGGTGGCACTATGACTGTAACTGAATATGAGCATGGTCATGTGTTCAGGACAGAACGTTTATTAAAAGTGTGAAGTTTGGCGCAGATTGGACATTGCCTTCTTGAGTAACAACAACATCCTGTTTCATTGAATTAGCATGCTTTAGCACTTAGCTAAGTATTGCTAGCATGTTTTAACATGTTTCTAGCATGTTTAGAAGTCAATGGCATTTTTAACATGTTGTTAGAATGGCATCAACGTGTTAAACATGACACTTCCTGTTACCAGTAGGTGGCGCTATTACTATAACTGAATGTTCTCATGTAGATGTGTTCAGGACAGAACGCTTATCAAAAGTGTGAAGTTTGGGGCAGATTGGACATTCCATGCCTGAGTTACAGCAAATTCCTATTTAATTGCAATAATAGCATGCTTTAGCACTTAGCTAAGAGTTTGCTAGCATGTTTTAGCATGCTTCTAGTATGTTGTTAGCATGTTTAGCACTTGCTGGCACTTTTTTATATGTTATTAGGAGTCCATAACAGTGTTAAACATGTCACTTCCTGTTGCCAGCAGGTGGCGCTATGACTGTAACTGAATATGAGCATGGTCATGTGTTCAGGACAGAACGCTTATCAAAAGTGTGAAGTTTGGGGCAGATTGGACATTCCATGCCTGAGTTACAGCAAATTCATATTTAATTGCAGTAATATAATTCTTTAGCACTTAGCTAAGTGTTTGCTAGTATGTTTTAGCATGTCTCTAGTATGTTGGTAGGATGTTTAGCACTTACTGGCCTTTTTTTTATATGTTATTAGGAGTCAAGAACAGTGTTAAACGTCACTTCCTGTTGCCAGCAGGTGGCGCTATGACTATAACTAAATATGAGCATGGACATGTGTTCAAGAGATAACTCTTATCAAACGTGTGAAGTTTGGGGTAGATTGTACATTGCCTTCTTGAGTAACAACAAAGTCCTGTTTCATTGAATTAGCATGCTTTAGCACTTAGCTAAGTATTGCTAGCATGTTTTAACATGTTTCTAGCATGTTTAGAAGTCAATGGCATTTTTAACATGTTGCTAGAACGGCATCAACGTGTTAAACATGTCACTTCCTGTTGCCAGTAGGTGGTGCTATTACTATAACTGAATTTGAGCATAGACATGTGTTCAGGCCATGATTCTTATCAAACGTGTGAAGTTTGGGGCAGATTGGACATTCCATGCCTGGGTTACAGCAAATTCCTATTTAATTGCAGTGATAGCATGCTTTAGCACTTAGCTAAGTGTTTGCTAGCATGTTTCTAGTATGTTGCTAACCTGTTTAGCACTTGCTGGCTCTTTTTTATATGTTATTAGGAGACCACAACAGTGTTAAACATGTCACTTCCTGTTGACAGCAGGTGGCGCTATTACTATAACTGAATATTCTCATGTAGATGTGTTCAGGCCATGACTCTTATCAAACGTGTGAAGTTTGAGGCAGATTGGACATTCCATGCCTGTGTTACAGCAAATTCCTATTTAATTGCAGCAATAGCATGCTTTAGCACTTAGCTAAGTGTTTGCTAGCATGTTTTAGCATGTTTCTAGTATGTTGTTAGCATGTTTAACACTTGCTGGCACTTTTTTATATGTTATTAGGAGTCCATAACAGTGTTAAACGTCACTTCCTGTTGCCAGCAGGTGGCGCTATGACTATAACTAAATATGAGCATGGACATGTGTTCAAGAGATAACTCTTATCAAATGTGTGAAGTTTGGCGCAGATTGGACATTGCCTTCTTGAGTAACAACAACATCCTGTTTCATTGAATTAGCATGCTTTAGCACTTAGCTAAGTATTGCTAGCATGTTTTAACATGTTTCTAGCATGTTTAGAAGTCAATGGCATTTTTAACATGTTGCTAGAATGGCATCAACGTGTTAAACATGACACTTCCTGTTACCAGTAGGTGGCGCTATTACTATACCTGAATTTTCTCATGTAGATGTGTTCAGGACAGAACGCTTATCAAAAGTGTGAAGTTTGGGGCAGATTGGACATTCCATGCCTGAGTTACAGCAAATTCCTATTTAATTGCAATAATAGCATGCTTTAGCACTTAGCTAAGAGTTTGCTAGCATGTTTTAGCATGCTTCTATTATGTTGTTAGCATGTTTAGCACTTGCTGGCACTTTTTTGTATGTTATTAGGAGTCCATAACAGTGTTAAACATGTCACTTCCTGTTGCCAGCAGGTGGCGCTATGACTGTAACTGAATATGAGCATGGTCATGTGTTCAGGACAGAACGCTTATCAAAAGTGTGAAGTTTGGGGCAGATTGGACATTCCATGCCTGAGTTACAGCAACTTCCTGTTTCATGGCGAAACATCGAAATTTGTCAGGCCGCCGAGGACCCGCCCTTTGACGAAAACTCAAGATCTTCGCAATTTAACATCGCAAAGGCCTTAAGATTACACTCACCAAATTTGAAGATGATCAGATTAAAACTGTAGGAGGAGTTCGTTAAAGTACGAGGCCTGAAAATGGCAAAAACTGCACAAAAATCTGAGAGGAAGTTCAAAATGGCTGACTTCCTGTTGTGTTTAGGGCTATGCTCCAAGAGACTTTTTTGTAGGTATTAGGTCATTACATGTATGTACCGAATTTCGTGCACGTACGTGGAACGTTGCGGGAGGCGCACTCCGTTGAACTTTTATAGGTGGCGCTATCGAGCCATTTTGCCCCGTCCAATTCTGAAACCTATATCAGATGTAAATTTTCACCAGTTCTGACGCGTGTGCAAAGTTTCGTGAGTTTCCGAGCATGTTTAGGCCCTCAAAAATGCAATTAAATGCAGAGAATAATAATAATAATAATAATAATAATAATAAACAGAGCAATTCCAAGAGGGTCCTCACACCATCGGTGCTCGGGCCCTAATTAAAGCTGCAAGCAGCGATGAAAGGGCCCTCGCACCCGTGCCATCAACACTCGGTGGCTTTAGGAAGACAGAGCATGGTTGGGAAATGTACATTTAAGGAGGTATATATAGTAAGAGTATGTCAAGGTCAGTTACAAAATGTTTTGCATAATGGTGATAATAGCATGCTTCATGACTCAGCTAAGTGTTGCTAGCATGTTTAGTGTGTTTCTAGCATGCTTAGTACACAATAATTATGTGGTTAGTACTGCATTACTGTGTTAACCATGTCAGTTTCTGTTGCCAGTAGGTGGTGTTATGACTATAACTGAATATGAGCTTGGATGTGTGTTCAGGACAGAACTCTTATCAAACGTGTGAAGTTTGGTGCAAATTGGACATTGCCTTCTTGAGTAACAACAAAGTCATGTTTCATTGAATTAGCATGCTTTAGCACTTAGCTAAGCATTGTTAGCATGTTTTAACATGTTTCTAGCATGTTTAGAACTCAATGGCATTTTTAACATGTTGCTAGAACGGCATCAACGTGTTAAACATGTCACTTCCTGTTGCCAGTTGGTGGCGCTATTACTATAATTGAACATTCTCATGTAGATGTGTTCAGGCCATGACTCTTATCAAAAGTGTGAAGTTTGGGGCAGATTGGACATTCCATGCCTGAGTTACAGCAAATTCCTATTTAATTGCAATAATAGCATGCTTTAGCACTTGGCTAAGAGTTTGCTAGCATGTTTTAGCATGTTTCTAGTATGTTGTTAGCATGTTTAACACTTGCTGGCACTTTTTTATATGTTATTAGGAGTCCATAACAGTGTTAAACATGTCACTTCCTGTTGCCAGCAGGTGGCGCTATGACTGTAACTGAATATAAGCATGGTCATGTGTTCAGGACAGAACGCTTATCAAAAGTGTGAAGTTTGGGGCAGATTGGACATTCCATGCCTGAGTTACAGCAAATTCATATTTAATTGCAGTAATATCATTCTTTAGCACTTAGCTAAGTGTTTGCTAGTATGTTTTAGCATGTCTATAGTATGTTGGTAGGATGTTTAGCACCTACTGGCATTTTTTTATATGTTATTAGGAGTGAAGAACAGTGTTAAACGTCACTTCCTGTTGCCAGCAGGTGGCGCTATGACTATAACTAAATATGAGCATGGACATGTGTTCAAGAGATAACTCTTATCAAACGTGTGACGTTTGGGGTAGATTGTACATTGCCTTCTTGAGTAACAACAAAGTCCTGTTTCATTGAATTAGCATGCTTTAGCACTTAGCTAAGTATTGCTAGCATGTTTTAACATGTTTCTAGCATGTTTAGAAGTCAATGGCATTTTTAACATGTTGCTAGAATGGCATCAACGTGTTAAACATGACACTTCCTGTTACCAGTAGGTGGCGCTATTACTATAACTGAATATTCTCATGTAGATATGTTCAGGACAGAACGCTTATCAAAAGTGTGAAGTTTGGGGCAGATTGGACATTCCATGCCTGAGTTACAGCAAATTCCTATTTAATTGCAATAATAGCATGCTTTAGCACTTAGCTAAGAGTTTGCTAGCATGTTTTAGCATGCTTCTAGTATGTTGTTAGCATGTTTAGCACTTGCTGGCACTTTTTTATATGTTATTAGGAGTCCATAACAGTGTTAAACATGTCACTTCCTGTTGCCAGCAGGTGGCGCTATGACTATAACTGAATATGAGCATGGTCATGTGTTCAGGACAGAACGTTTATTAAAAGTGTGAAGTTTGGCGCAGATTGGACATTGCCTTCTTGAGTAACAACAACATCCTGTTTCATTGAATTAGCATGCTTTAGCACTTAGCTAAGTATTGCTAGTATGTTTTAACATGTTTCTAGCATGTTTAGAAGTCAATGGCATTTTTAACATGTTGCTAGAATGGCATCAACGTGTTAAACATGACACTTCCTGTTACCAGTAGGTGGCGCTATTACTATAACTGAATATTCTCATGTAGATATGTTCAGGACAGAACGCTTCTCAAAAGTGTGAAGTTTGGGGCAGATTGGACATTCAATGCCTGAGTTACAGCAAATTCCTATTTAATTGCAATAATAGCATGCTTTAGCACTTAGCTAAGAGTTTGCTAGCATGTTTTAGCATGCTTCTAGTATGTTGTTAGCATGTTTAGCACTTGCTGGCACTTTTTTATATGTTATTAGGAGTCCATAACAGTGTTAAACATGTCACTTCCTGTTGCCAGCAGGTGGCGCTATGACTATAACTGAATATGAGCATGGTCATGTGTTCAGGACAGAACTCTTATCAAACGTATGAAGTTTGGGGCAGATTGGACATTCCATGCCTGAGTTACAGCAACTTCCTGTTTCATGGCGAAACATCAAAATTTGTCAGGCCGCCGAGGACCCGCCCTTCGACGAAAACTCAAGATCTTCGCAATTTAACGTCGCAAAGGCCTTAAGATTACACTCACCAAATTTGAAGATGATCAGATTAAAACTGTAGGAGGAGTTCGTTAAAGTATGAGGCCTGAAAATGTCAAAAACTGCACAAAAATCTGGGAGGAAGTTCAAAATGGCTGACTTCCTGTTGGGTTTAGGGCTATGCTCCAAGAGACTTTTTTGTAGGTATTAGGTCATTACATGTATGTACCGAATTTCGTGCACGTACGTGGAACGTTGCGGGAGGCGCACTCCGTTGAACTTTTATAGGTGGCGCTATCGAGCTGTTTTGCCCCGTCCAATTCTGAGACCTATATCAGATGTAAATTTTCGCCAGTTCTGACGCGTGTGCAAAGTTTCGTGAGTTTTCGCGCATGTTTAGGCCCTCAAAAATGCAATTCAATGCGGAGAAGAAGAAGAATAATAATAATTAAAGCTGCAAGCAGCGATGAAAGGGCCCTCGCACCCGTGCCATCAACACTCGGTGGCTTTAGGAAGACAGAGCATGGTTGGGAAATGTACATTTAAGGAGGTATATATAGTAAGAGTATGTCAAAGTCAGTTACAAAATGTTTTGTATAATGGTGATAATAGCATGCTTCATGACTCAGCTAAGTGTTGCTAGCATGTTTAGTCTGTTTCTAGCATGCTTAGTACACAATAATTATGTGGTTAGTACTGCATTACGGTGTTAACCATGTCAGTTTCTGTTGCCAGTAGGTGGCGTTATGGCTATAACTGAATATGAGCATGGATGTGTGTTCAGGACAGAACTCTTATCAAACGTGTGAAGTTTGGTGCAAATTGGACATTGCCTTCTTGAGTAACAACAAAGTCATGTTTCATTGAATTAACATTCTTTAGCACTTAGCTAAGCATTGTTAGCATGTTTTAACATGTTTCTAGCATGTTTAGAACTCAATGGCATTTTTAACATGTTGCTAGAACGGCATAAAAGTGTTAAACATGTCACTTCCTGTTGCCAGTAGGTGGCGCTATTACTATAACTGAATTTGAGCATAGACATGTGTTCAGGCCATGATTCTTATCAAATGTGTGAAGTTTGGGGCAGATTGGACATTCCATGCCTGAATTACAGCAAATTCCTATTTAATTGCAATAATAGCATGCTTTAGCACTTGGCTAAGAGTTTGCTAGCATGTTTTAGCATGTTTCTAGTATGTTGTTAGCATGTTTAGCACTTGCTGGCACTTTTTTATATGTTATTAGGAGTCCATATCAGTGTTAAACATGTCACTTCCTGCTGCCAGCAGGTGGCGCTATGACTGTAACTGAATATGAGCATGGTCATGTGTTCAGGACAGAACGCTTATCAAACGTATGAAGTTTGGGGCAGATTGGACATTCCATGCCTGAGTTACAGCAACTTCCTGTTTCATGGCGAAACATCGAAATTTGTCAGGCCGCCGAGGACCCGTCCTTTGACGAAAACTCAAGATCTTCGCAATTTAACGTCGCAAAGGCCTTAAGATTACACTCACCAAATTTGAAGATGATCAGATTAAAACTGTAGGAGGAGTTCGTTAAAGTACGAGGCCTGAAAGTGGCAAAAACTGCACAAAAATCTGAGAGGAAGTTCAAAATGGCTGACTTCCTGTTGTGTTTAGGGCTATGCTCCAAGAGACTTTTTTGTAGGTATTAGGTCATTACATGTATGTACCGAATTTCGTGCACGTACGTGGAACGTTGCGGGAGGCGCACTCCGTTGAACTTTTATAGGTGGCGCTATCGAGCCATTTTGCCCCGTCCAATTCTGAAACCTATATCAGATGTAAATTTTCGCCAGTTCTGACGCGTGTGCAAAGTTTCGTGAGTTTTCGAGCATGTTTAGGCCCTCAAAAATGCAATTAAATGCGGAGAAGAAGAAGAAGAATAATAATAATTAAAGCTGCAAGCAGCGATGAAAGGGCCCTCGCACCCGTGCCATCAACACTCGGTGGCTTTAGGAAGACAGAGCATGGTTGGGAAATGTACATTCAAGGAGGTATATATAGTAAGAGTATGTCAAAGTCAGTTACAAAATGTTTTGTATAATGGTGATAATAGCATGCTTCATGACTCAGCTAAGTGTTGCTAGCATGTTTAGTCTGTTTCTAGCATGCTTAGTACACAATAATTATGTGGTTAGTACTGCATTACAGTGTTAACCATGTCAGTTTCTGTTGCCAGTAGGTGGCGTTATGGCTATAACTGAATATGAGCATGGATGTGTGTTCAGGACAGAACTCTTATCAAACGTGTGAAGTTTGGTGCAAATTGGACATTGCCTTCTTGAGTAACAACAAAGTCATGTTTCATTGAATTAACATTCTTTAGCACTTAGCTAAGCATTGTTAGCATGTTTTAACATGTTTCTAGCATGTTTAGAACTCAATGGCATTTTTAACATGTTGCTAGAACGGCATCAAAGTGTTAAACATGTCACTTCCTTTTGCCAGTAGGTGGCGCTATTACTATAACTGAATTTGAGCATAGACATGTGTTCAGGCCATGATTCTTATCAAATGTGTGAAGTTTGGGGCAGATTGGACATTCCATGCCTGAATTACAGCAAATTCCTATTTAATTGCAATAATAGCATGCTTTAGCACTTAGCTAAGAGTTTGCTAGCATGTTTTAGCATGTTTCTAGTATGTTGTTAGCATGTTTAGCACTTGCTGGCACTTTTTTATATGTTATTAGGAGTCCATAACAGTGTTAAACATGTCACTTCCTGCTGCCAGCAGGTGGCGCTATGACTGTAAGCATGATCATGTGTTCAGGACAGAACGCTTATCAAAAGTGTGAAGTTTGGGGCAGATTGGACATTCCTTGCCTGAGTTACAGCAAATTCATATTTAATTGCAGTAATATCATTCTTTAGCACTTAGCTAAGTGTTTGCTAGTATGTTTTAGCAAGTCTCTAGTATGTTGGTAGGATGTTTAGCACCTACTGGCATTTTTTTATATGTTATTAGGAGTCAAGAACAGTGTTAAACGTCACTTCCTGTTGCCAGCAGGTGGCGCTATGACTGTAACTGAATATAAGCATGGTCATGTGTTCAGGACAGAACGCTTATCAAAAGTGTGAAGTTTGGGGCAGATTGGACATTCCATGCCTGAGTTACAGCAAATTCATATTTAATTGCAGTAATATCATTCTTTAGCACTTAGCTAAGTGTTTGCTAGTATGTTTTAGCATGTCTCTAGTATGTTGGTAGGATGTTTAGCACCTACTGGCATTTTTTTATATGTTATTAGGAGTCAAGAACAGTGTTAAACGTCACTTCCTGTTGCCAGCAGGTGGCGCTATGACTATAACTAAATATGAGCATGGACATGTGTTCAAGAGATAACTCTTATCAAACGTGTGAAGTTTGGGGTAGATTGTACATTGCCTTCTTGAGTAACAACAAAGTCCTGTTTCATTGAATTAGCATGGTTTAGCACTTAGCTAAGTACTGCTAGCATGTTTTAACATGTTTCTAGCATGTATAGAACTCAATGGCATTTTTAACATGTTGCTAGAACGGCATCAAAGTGTTAAACATGTCACTTCCTGTTGCCAGTAGGTGGCGCTATTACTATAACTGAATTTGAGCATAGACATGTGTTCAGGCCATGATTCTTATCAAATGTGTGAAGTTTGGGGCAGATTGGACATTACATGCCTGAGTTACAGCAAATTCCTATTTAATTGCAGTAATAGCATGCTTTAGCACTTAGCTAAGTGTTTGCTAACATGTTTCTAGTATGTTGCTAACCTGTTTAGCACTTGCTGGCTCTTTTTTATATGTTATTAGGAGACCACAAGAGTGTTAAACATGTCACTTCCTGTTACCAGTAGGTGGCGCTATTACTATAACTGAATTTTCTCATGTAAATGTGTTCAGGACAGAACGCTTATCAAAAGTGTGAAGTTTGGGGCAGATTGGACATTCCATGCCTGAGTTACAGCAAATTCCTATTTAATTGCAATAATAGCATGCTTTAGCACTTAGCTAAGAGTTTGCTAGCATGTTTTAGCATGCTTCTATTATGTTGTTAGCATGTTTAGCACTTGCTGGCACTTTTTTATATGTTATTAGGAGTCCATATCAGTGTTAAACATGTCACTTCCTGTTGCCAGCAGGTGGCGCTATGACTGTAACTGAATATGAGCATGGTCATGTGTTCAGGACAGAACGCTTATCAAAAGTGTGAAGTTTGGGGCAGATTGGACATTCCATGCCTGAGTTACAGCAACTTCCTGTTTCATGGCGAAACATCGAAATTTGTCAGGTCGCCGAGGACCCGCCCTTTGACGAAAACTCAAGATCTTCGCAATTTAACGTCGCAAAGGCCTTAAGATTACACTCACCAAATTTGAAGATGATCAGATTAAAACTGTAGGAGGAGTTCGTTAAAGTACGAGGCCTGAAAATGGCAAAAACTGCACAAAAATCTGAGAGGAAGTTCAAAATGGCTGACTTCCTGTTGTGTTTAGGGCTATGCTCCAAGAGACTTTTTTGTAGGTATTAGGTCATTACATGTATGTACCGAATTTCGTGCACGTACGTGGAACGTTGCGGGAGGCGCACTCCGTTGAACTTTTATAGGTGGCGCTATCGAGCCATTTTGCCCCGTCCAATTCTGAAACCTATATCAGATGTAAATTTTCGCCAGTTCTGACGCGTGTGCAAAGTTTCGTGAGTTTTCGAGCATGTTTAGGCCCTCAAAAATGCAATTAAATGCGGAGAAGAAGAAGAAGAAGAATAATAATAATAATAATAATAAACAGAGCAATTCCAAGAGGGTTCTCACACCATCGGTGCTCGGGCCCTAATAATAATAATAATAATAAACAGAGCAATTCCAAGAGGGTCCTCACACCATCGGTGCTCGGGCCCTAATAATAAACAGAGCAATTCCAAGAGGGTCCTCACACCATCGGTGCTCGGGCCCTAATTACAGTAATATCATTCTTTAGCACTTAGCTAAGTGTTTGCTAGTATGTTTTAGCATGTCTCTAGTATGTTGGTAGGATGTTTAGCACCTACTGGCATTTTTTTATATGTTATTAGGAGTCAAGAACAATGTTAAACGTCACTTCCTGTTGCCAGCAGGTGGCGCTATGACTATAACTAAATATGAGCATGGACATGTGTTCAAGAGATAACTCTTATCAAACGTGTGAAGTTTGGGGTAGATTGTACATTGCCTTCTTGAGTAACAACAAAGTCCTGTTTCATTGAATTAGCATGCTTTAGCACTTAGCTAAGTATTGCTAGCATGTTTTAACATGTTTCTAGCATGTTTAGAACTCAATGGCATTTTTAACATGTTGCTAGAACGGCATCAACGTGTTAAACATGTCACTTCCTGTTGCCAGTAGGTGGCGCTATAACTATAACTGAATTTGAGCATAGACATGTGTTCAGGCCATGATTCTTATCAAACGTGTGAAGTTTGGGGCAGATTGGACATTCCATGCCTGAGTTACAGCAAATTCCTATTTAATTGCAGTAATAGCATGCTTTAGCACTTAGCTAAGTGTTTGCTAGCATGTTTCTAGTATGTTGCTAACCTGTTTAGCACTTGCTGGCTCTTTTTTATATGTTATTAGGAGACCACAACAGTGTTAAACATGTCATTTCCTGTTGACAGCAGGTGGCGCTATTACTATAACTGAATATTCTCATGTAGATGTGTTCAGGCCATGACTCTTATCAAACGTGTGAAGTTTGGGGCAGATTGGACATTCCATGCCTGTGTAACAGCAAATTCCTATTTAATTGCAGCAATAGCCTGCTTTAGCACTTAGCTAAGAGTTTGCTAGCATGTTTTAGCATGTTTCTAGTATGTTGTTAGCATGTTTAGCACTTGCTGGCACTTTTTTTATATGTTTTTATATGTCCACAACAGTGTTTAACATGTCACTTCCTGTTGCCAGCAGGTGGCACTATGACTGTAACTGAATATGAGCATGGTCATGTGTTCAGGACAGAACGTTTATTAAAAGTGTGAAGTTTGGCGCAGATTGGACATTGCCTTCTTGAGTAACAACAACATCCTGTTTCATTGAATTAGCATGCTTTACCACTTAGCTAAGTATTGCTAGCATGTTTTAACATAAGCTAGCATGTTTTAACATGTTTCTAGCATGTTTAGACCTCAATGGCATTTTTAACATGTTGCTAGAATGGCATCAACGTGTTAAACATGACACTTCCTGTTACCAGTAGGTGGCGCTATTACTATAACTGAATATTCTCATGTAGATGTGTTCAGGACAGAACGCTTATCAAAAGTGTGAAGTTTGGGGCAGATTGGATATTCCATTCCTGAGTTACAGCAAATTCCTATTTAATTGCAATAATATGCATGCTTTAGCACTTAGCTAAGAGTTTGCTAGCATGTTTTAGCATGCTTCTAGTATGTTGTTAGCATGTTTAGCACTTGCTGGCACTTTTTTATATGTTATTAGGAGTCCATAACAGTGTTAAACATGTCACTTCCTGTTGCCAGCAGGTGGCGCTATGACTATAACTGAATATGAGCATGGCCATGTGTTCAGGGCAGAACTCTTATCAAACGTGTGAAGTTTGGGGCAGATTGGACATTCCATGCCTGAGTTACAGCAACTTCCTGTTTCATGGCGAAACATCGAAATTTGTAAGGCCGCCGAGGACCCGCCCTTTGACGAAAACTCAAGATCTTCGCAATTTAACGTCGCAAAGGCCTTAAGATTACACTCACCAAATTTGAAGATGATCAGATTAAAACTGTAGGAGGAGTTCGTTAAAGTACGAGGCCTGAAAATGGCAAAAACTGCACAAAAATCTGAGAGGAAGTTCAAAATGGCTGACTTCCTGTTGTGTTTAGGGCTATGCTCCAAGAGACTTTTTTGTAGGTATTAGGTCATTACATGTATGTACCGAATTTCGTGCACGTACGTGGAATGTTGCGGGAGGCGCACTCCGTTGAACTTTTATAGGTGGCGCTATCGAGCCATTTTGCCCTGTCCAATTCTGAAACCTATGTCAGATGTAAATTTTCGCCAGTTCTGACGCGTGTGCAAAGTTTCGTGAGTTTTCGAGCATGTTTAGGCCCTCAAAAATGCAATTCAATGCGGAGAAGAAGAATAATAATAATAATAATAATAATAATTAAAGCTGCAAGCAGCGATGAAAGGGCCCTCGCACCCATGCCATCAACACTCGGTGGCTTTAGGAAGACAGAGCATGGTTGGGAAATGTACATTTAAGGAGGTATATATAGTAAGAGTATGTCAAAGTCAGTTACAAAATGTTTTGTATAATGGTGATAATAGCATGCTTCATGACTCAGCTAAGTGTTGCTAGCATGTTTAGTCTGTTTCTAGCATGCTTAGTACACAATTATTATGTGGTTAGTACTGCATTACTGTGTTAACCATGTCAGTTTCTGTTGCCAGTAGGTTGCGTTATGACTATAACTGAATATGAGCATGGATGTGTGTTCAGGACAGAACTCTTATCAAACGTGTGAAGTTTGGTGCAAATTGGACATTGCCTTCTTGAGTAACAACAAAGTCATGTTTCATTGAATTAGCATTCTTTAGCACGTACCTAAGCATTGTTAGCATGTTTTAACATGTTTCTAGCATGTTTAGAACTCAATGGCATTTTTAACATGTTGCTAGAACGGCATCAACGTGTTAAACATGTCACTTCCTGTTGCCAGTAGGTGGCGCTATTACTATAACTGAACATTCTCATGTAGATGTGTTCAGGCCATGACTCTTATCAAAAGTGTGAAGTTTGGGGCAGATTGGACATTCCATGCCTGAGTTACAGCAAATTCCTATTTAATTGCAATAATAGCATGCGTTAGCACTTAGCTAAGAGTTTGCTAGCATGTTTTAGCATGTTTCTAGTATGTTGTTAGCATGTTTAACACTTGCTGGCACTTTTTTATATGTTATTAGGAGTCCATAACAGTGTTAAACATGTCACTTCCTGTTGCCAGCAGGTGGCGCTATGACTGTAACTGAATATAAGCATGGTCATGTGTTCAGGACAGAACGCTTATCAAAAGTGTGAAGTTTGGGGCAGATTGGACATTCCATGCCTGAGTTACAGCAAATTCATATTTAATTGCAGTAATATCATTCTTTAGCACTTAGCTAAGTGTTTGCTAGTATGTTTCAGCATGTCTCTAGTATGTTGGTAGGATGTTTAGCACCTACTGGCATTTTTTTATATGTTATTAGGAGTCAAGAACAGTGTTAAACGTCACTTCCTGTTGCCAGCAGGTGGCGCTATGACTATAACTAAATATGAGCATGGACATGTGTTCAAGAGATAACTCTTATCAAACGTGTGAAGTTTGGGGTAGATTGTACATTGCCTTCTTGAGTAACAACAAAGTCCTGTTTCATTGAATTAGCATGCTTTAGCATTTAGCTAAGTATTGCTAGCATGTTTTAACATGTTTCTAGCATGTTTAGAACTCAATGGCATTTTTAACATGTTGCTAGAACGGCATCAACGTGTTAAACATGTCACTTCCTGGTGCCAGTAGGTGGCGCTATTACTATAACTAAATTTGAGCATAGACATGTGTTCAGGCCATGATTCTTATCAAACGTGTGAAGTTTGGGGCAGATTGGACATTCCATGCCTGAGTTACAGCAAATTCCTATTTAATTGCAATAATAGCATGCTTTAGCACTTAGCTAAGAGTTTGCTAGCATGTTTTAGCATGTTTGTAGTATGTTGTTAGCATGTTTAACACTTGCTGGCACTTTTTTATATGTTATTAGGAGTCCATAACAGTGTTAAACATGTCACTTCCTGTTGCCAGCAGGTGGCGCTATGACTGTAACTGAATATAAGCATGGTCATGTGTTCAGGACAGAACGCTTATCAAAAGTGTGAAGTTTGGTGCAGATTGGACATTGCCTTCTTGAGTAACAACAACATCCTGTTTCATTGAATTAGCATGCTTTAGCACTTAGCTAAGTATTGCTAGCATGTTTTAACATGTTTCTAGCATGTTTAGAAGTCAATGGCATTTTTAACATGTTGCTAGAATGGCATCAACGTGTTAAACATGACACTTCCTGTTACCAGTAGGTGGCGCTATTACTATAACTGAATATTCTCATGTAGATGTGTTCAGGACAGAACGCTTATCAAAAGTGTGAAGTTTGGGGCAGATTGGACATTCCATGCCTGAGTTACAGCAAATTCCTATTTAATTGCAATAATAGCATGCTTTAGCACTTAGCTAAGAGTTTGCTAGCATGTTTTAGCATGCTTCTAGTATGTTGTTAGCATGTTTAGCACTTGCTGGCACTTTTTTATATGTTATTAGGAGTCCATAACAGTGTTAAACATGTCACTTCCTGTTGCCAGCAGGTGGCGCTATGACTGTAACTGAATATGAGCATGGTCATGTGTTCAGGACAGAACTCTTATCAAAAGTGTGAAGTTTGGGGCAGATTGGACATTCCATGCCTGAGTTACAGCAACTTCCTGTTTCATGGCGAAACATCGAAATTTGTCAGGCCGCCGAGGACCCGCACTTCGACGAAAACTCAAGATCTTCGCAATTTAACGTCGCAAAGGCCTGAAGATTACACTCACCAAATTTGAAGATGATCAGATTAAAACTGTAGGAGGAGTTCGTTAAAGTACGAGGCCTGAAAATGGCAAAAACTGCACAAAAATCTGAGAGGAAGTTCAAAATGGCTGACTTCCTGTTGTGTTTAGGGCTACGCTCCAAGAGACTTTTTTGTAGGTATTAGGTAATTACATGTATGTACCGAATTTCGTGCACGTACGTGGAACGATGCGGGAGGCGCACTCCGTTGAACTTTTATAGGTGGCGCTATCGAGCCGTTTTGCCCCGTCCAATTCTGAAACCTATATCAGATGTAAATTTTCGCCAGTTCTGACGCGTGTGCAAAGTTTCGTGAGTTTTCGAGCATGTTTAGGCCCTCAAAAATGCAATTCAATGCGGAGAAGAAGAATAATAATAATAATAATAATAATAATAATAAACAGAGCAATTCCAAGAGGGTCCTCACACCATCGGTGCTCGGGCCCTAATTAAAGCTGCAAGCAGCGATGAAAGGGCCCTCGCACCCGTGCCATCAACACTCGGTGGCTTTAGGAAGACAGAGCATGGTTGGGAAATGTACATTTAAGGAGGTATATATAGTAAGAGTATGTCAAAGTCAGTTACAAAATGTTTTGTATAATGGTGATAATAGCATGCTTCATGACTCAGCTAAGTGTTGCTAGCATGTTTAGTCTGTTTCTAGCATGCTTAGTACACAATAATTATGTGGTTAGTACTGCATTACGGTGTTAACCATGTCAGTTTCTGTTGCCAGTAGGTGGCGTTATGGCTATAACTTAATATGAGCATGGATGTGTGTTCAGGACAGAACTCTTATCAAACGTGTGAAGTTTGGTGCAAATTGGACATTGCCTTCTTGAGTAACAACAAAGTCATGTTTCATTGAATTAACATTCTTTAGCACTTAGCTAAGCATTGTTAGCATGTTTTAACATGTTTCTAGCATGTTTAGAACTCAATGGCATTTTTAACATGTTGCTAGAACGGCATAAAAGTGTTAAACATGTCACTTCCTGTTGCCAGTAGGTGGCGCTATTACTATAACTGAATTTGAGCATAGACATGTGTTCAGGCCATGATTCTTATCAAATGTGTGAAGTTTGGGGCAGATTGGACATTCCATGCCTGAATTACAGCAAATTCCTATTTAATTGCAATAATAGCATGCTTTAGCACTTAGCTAAGAGTTTGCTAGCATGTTTTAGCATGTTTCTAGTATGTTGTTAGCATGTTTAGCACTTGCTGGCACTTTTTTATATGTTATTAGGAGTCCATAACAGTGTTAAACATGTCACTTCCTGCTGCCAGCAGGTGGCGCTATGACTGTAAGCATGATCATGTGTTCAGGACAGAACGCTTATCAAAAGTGTGAAGTTTGGGGCAGATTGGACATTCCTTGCCTGAGTTACAGCAAATTCATATTTAATTGCAGTAATATCATTCTTTAGCACTTAGCTAAGTGTTTGCTAGTATGTTTTAGCAAGTCTCTAGTATGTTGGTAGGATGTTTAGCACCTACTTGCATTTTTTATATGTTATTAGGAGTCAAGAACAGTGTTAAACGTCACTTCCTGTTGCCAGCAGGTGGCGCTATGACTATAACTAAATATGAGCATGGACATGTGTTCAAGAGATAACTCTTATCAAACGTGTGAAGTTTGGGGTAGATTGTACATTGCCTTCTTGAGTAACAACAAAGTCCTGTTTCATTGAATTAGCATGGTTTAGCACTTAGCTAAGTACTGCTAGCATGTTTTAACATGTTTCTAGCATGTATAGAACTCAATGGCATTTTTAACATGTTGCTAGAACGGCATCAAAGTGTTAAACATATCACTTCCTGTTGCCAGTAGGTGGTGCTATTACTATAACTGAATTTGAGCATAGACGTGTTCAGGCCATGATTCTTATCAAATGTGTGAAGTTTGGGGCAGATTGGACATTACATGCCTGAGTTACAGCAAATTCCTATTTAATTGCAGTAATAGCATGCTTTAGCACTTAGCTAAGTGTTTGCTAGCATGTTTCTAGTATGTTGCTAACCTGTTTAGCACTTGTTGGCTCTTTTTTATGTTATTAGGAGACCACAAGAGTGTTAAACATGTCACTTCCTGTTACCAGTAGGTGGCGCTATTACTATAACTGAATTTTCTCATGTAGATGTGTTCAGGACAGAACGCTTATCAAAAGTGTGAAGTTTGGGGCAGATTGGACATTCCATGCCTGAGTTACAGCAAATTCCTATTTAATTGCAATAATAGCATGCTTTAGCACTTAGCTAAGAGTTTGCTAGCATGTTTTAGCATGCTTCTATTATGTTGTTAGCATGTTTAGCACTTGCTGGCACTTTTTTATATGTTATTAGGAGTCCATATCAGTGTTAAACATGTCACTTCCTGTTGCCAGCAGGTGGCGCTATGACTGTAACTGAATATGAGCATGGTCATGTGTTCAGGACAGAACGCTTATCAAAAGTGTGAAGTTTGGGGCAGATTGGACATTCCATGCCTGAGTTACAGCAACTTCCTGTTTCATGGCGAAACATCGAAATTTGTCAGGCCGCCGAGGACCCGCCCTTTGACGAAAACTCAAGATCTTCGCAATTTAACGTCGCAAAGGCCTTAAGATTACACTCACCAAATTTGAAGATGATCAGATTAAAACTGTAGGAGGAGTTCGTTAAAGTACGAGGCCTGAAAATGGCAAAAACTGCACAAAAATCTGAGAGGAAGTTCAAAATGGCTGACTTCCTGTTGTGTTTAGGGCTATGCTCCAAGAGACTTTTTTGTAGGTATTAGGTCATTACATGTATGTACCGAATTTCGTGCACGTACGTGGAACGTTGCGGGAGGCGCACTCCGTTGAACTTTTATAGGTGGCGCTATCGAGCCATTTTGCCCCGTCCAATTCTGAAACCTATATCAGATGTAAATTTTCGCCAGTTCTGACGCGTGTGCAAAGTTTCGTGAGTTTTCGAGCATGTTTAGGCCCTCAAAAATGCAATTAAATGCGGAGAATAATAATAATAATAATAATAATAATAATAAACAGAGCAATTCCAAGAGGGTCCTCACACCATCGGTGCTCGGGCCCTAATTAAAGCTGCAAGCAGCGATGAAAGGGCCCTCGCACCCGTGCCATCAACACTCGGTGGCTTTAGGAAGACAGAGCATGGTTGGGAAATGTACATTTAAGGAGGTATATATAGTAAGAGTATGTCAAAGTCAGTTACAAAATGTTTTGTATAATGGTGATAATAGCATGCTTCATGACTCAGCTAAGTGTTGCTAGCATGTTTAGTGTGTTTCTAGCATGCTTAGTACACAATAATTATGTGGTTAGTACTGCATTACTGTGTTAACCATGTCAGTTTCTGTTGCCAGTAGGTGGCGTTATGACTATAACTGAATATGAGCTTGGATGTGTGTTCAGGACAGAACTCTTATCAAACGTGTGAAGTTTGGTGCAAATTGGACATTGCCTTCTTGAGTAACAACAAAGTCATGTTTCATTGAATTAGCATGCTTTAGCACTTAGCTAAGCATTGTTAGCATGTTTTAACATGTTTCTAGCATGTTTAGAACTCAATGGCATTTTTAACATGTTGCTAGAACGGCATCAACGTGTTAAACATGTCACTTCCTGTTGCCAGTTGGTGGCGCTATTACTATAATTGAACATTCTCATGTAGATGTGTTCAGGCCATGACTCTTATCAAAAGTGTGAAGTTTGGGGCAGATTGGACATTCCATGCCTGAGTTACAGCAAATTCCTATTTAATTGCAATAATAGCATGCTTTAGCACTTGGCTAAGAGTTTGCTAGCATGTTTTAGCATGTTTCTAGTATGTTGTTAGCATGTTTAACACTTGCTGGCACTTTTTTATATGTTATTAGGAGTCCATAACAGTGTTAAACATGTCACTTCCTGTTGCCAGCAGGTGGCGCTATGACTGTAACTGAATATAAGCATGGTCATGTGTTCAGGACAGAACGCTTATCAAAAGTGTGAAGTTTGGGGCAGATTGGACATTCCATGCCTGAGTTACAGCAAATTCATATTTAATTGCAGTAATATCATTCTTTAGCACTTAGCTAAGTGTTTGCTAGTATGTTTTAGCATGTCTAGCCTATAGTATGTTGGTAGGATGTTTAGCACCTACTGGCATTTTTTTATATGTTATTAGGAGTCAAGAACAGTGTTAAACGTCACTTCCTGTTGCCAGCAGGTGGCGCTATGACTATAACTAAATATGAGCATGGACATGTGTTCAAGAGATAACTCTTATCAAACGTGTGACGTTTGGGGTAGATTGTACATTGCCTTCTTGAGTAACAACAAAGTCCTGTTTCATTGAATTAGCATGCTTTAGCACTTAGCTAAGTATTGCTAGTATGTTTTAACATGTTTCTAGCATGTTTAGAAGTCAATGGCATTTTTAACATGTTGCTAGAATGGCATCAACGTGTTAAACATGACACTTCCTGTTACCAGT
Organism: Scardinius erythrophthalmus; assembly: GCF_964197995.2. Lineage (NCBI taxonomy): Eukaryota > Metazoa > Chordata > Actinopteri > Cypriniformes > Leuciscidae > Scardinius > Scardinius erythrophthalmus. The sequence goes on along the minus strand of NC_138238.1, from coordinate 22,382,495 downwards.
AGGTGGCGCTATTACTATAACTGAATATTCTCATGTAGATATGTTCAGGACAGAACGCTTATCAAAAGTGTGAAGTTTGGGGCAGATTGGACATTCCATGCCTGAGTTACAGCAAATTCCTATTTAATTGCAATAATAGCATGCTTTAGCACTTAGCTAAGAGTTTGCTAGCATGTTTTAGCATGCTTCTAGTATGTTGTTAGCATGTTTAGCACTTGCTGGCACTTTTTTATATGTTATTAGGAGTCCATAACAGTGTTAAACATGTCACTTCCTGTTGCCAGCAGGTGGCGCTATGACTATAACTGAATATGAGCATGGTCATGTGTTCAGGACAGAACGTTTATTAAAAGTGTGAAGTTTGGCGCAGATTGGACATTGCCTTCTTGAGTAACAACAACATCCTGTTTCATTGAATTAGCATGCTTTAGCACTTAGCTAGGTATTGCTAGTATGTTTTAACATGTTTCTAGCATGTTTAGAAGTCAATGGCATTTTTAACATGTTGCTAGAATGGCATCAACGTGTTAAACATGACACTTCCTGTTACCAGTAGGTGGCGCTATTACTATAACTGAATATTCTCATGTAGATATGTTCAGGACAGAACGCTTATCAAAAGTGTGAAGTTTGGGGCAGATTGGACATTCCATGCCTGAGTTACAGCAAATTCCTATTTAATTGCAATAATAGCATGCTTTAGCACTTAGCTAAGAGTTTGCTAGCATGTTTTAGCATGCTTCTAGTATGTTGTTAGCATGTTTAGCACTTGCTGGCACTTTTTTATATGTTATTAGGAGTCCATAACAGTGTTAAACATGTCACTTCCTGTTGCCAGCAGGTGGCGCTATGACTATAACTGAATATGAGCATGGTCATGTGTTCAGGACAGAACTCTTATCAAACGTATGAAGTTTGGGGCAGATTGGACATTCCATGCCTGAGTTACAGCAACTTCCTGTTTCATGGCGAAACATCAAAATTTGTCAGGCCGCCGAGGACCCGCCCTTCGACGAAAACTCAAGATCTTCGCAATTTAACGTCGCAAAGGCCTTAAGATTACACTCACCAAATTTGAAGATGATCAGATTAAAACTGTAGGAGGAGTTCGTTAAAGTATGAGGCCTGAAAATGTCAAAAACTGCACAAAAATCTGGGAGGAAGTTCAAAATGGCTGACTTCCTGTTGGGTTTAGGGCTATGCTCCAAGAGACTTTTTTGTAGGTATTAGGTCATTACATGTATGTACCGAATTTCGTGCACGTACGTGGAACGTTGCGGGAGGCGCACTCCGTTGAACTTTTATAGGTGGCGTTATCGAGCCGTTTTGCCCCGTCCAATTCTGAAACCTATATCAGATGTAAATTTTCGCCAGTTCTGACGCGTGTGCAAAGTTTCGTGAGTTTTCGCGCATGTTTAGGCCCTCAAAAATGCAATTCAATGCGGAGAAGAATAATAATAATAATAATAATAATAATAATAATAAACAGAGCAATTCCAAGAGGGTCCTCACACCATCGGTGCTCGGGCCCTAATAATAATAAACAGAGCAATTCCAAGAGGGTCCTCACACCATCGGTGCTCGGGCCCTAATAATAATAATAAACAGAGCAATTCCAAGAGGGTCCTCACACCATCGGTGCTCGGGCCCTAATAATAATAATAAACAGAGCAATTCCAAGAGGGTCCTCACACCATCGGTGCTCGGGCCCTAAAAAGCAGTTTGAAATCGCTGGTGTTTCTCAAACTACCTTGTAACCAATCACATCAAAGTGTGATCATCAACGAGTGGATCTCTGAGCTGGTGTGAGTGAGTGGAGGCGGGGCTAATTTGCATATTCATAGAACCACGTATACATACATATATATATATATATATATATTGTTTTTTTTTATTTTTATTTTAAGGAAAAAACATTTAAATATGTAATTTTTATGATCAAAGGTGAGTGTTAAAGATAAAATGATTGACTACAGGGGGACTTTAACTGGTAAACTACATACTAAATGTTTGTATTCAACGGAGCCATCACTAGTAGAATAGGGCACTTGCAGACGGATCTTTTTTTGAGCATGAGAAACAGTAGGTTATCGTTAGCACTGCTTGAGCACAGAAAAACTCCAGCCTCAATTGTTGCTGAGGAGAGTTGGTGCAGTTTTAGTACCTGTACTGTGCTAGTTTTAAGACTGTTTTTATTAATAACCTTTGTTTAAATTACGCTCTGAACACGATTTATTTGCACATTTTGTAAACAAGTTTTAATAAACATCGACTTGGTGTCAACTGCATTTCCGTTTTTACATCTTGACGTGATCCTGTTTGTGACTGCTTGGGTCCCTATCTCAGCTTCTGCTGAACTTCCCCCTGTGATACACAAGAAATTGTCACATTGGCATCCAGGCCACGTTGCAGACAATTTTTCACTTCATATTTTAAGCACAAGCGAAACTGCATATTTTATATAGGTACAGATCTATCTGATGGCTATTAAATATAAATGCATATTTTTTTTATATACAGTACAATAATTAAGAAACAGTTGAGTAGAAATCCCCAGAAATTCAGAGAACCTCTGCCATAGATGATCACTTCATAATTCATATTATATAGGTGTCCAAGAGAGGCTTATTAAAAATATTACTACAAGAGACAAATATGGACTGCAGCATCTCAAAGAGTTTGTTTTTTTCTTCTTCTGTAGAACAAAGATATTTTGAGAAATGTCTGTTTTTTTGTCCATACAATGGAAGTCAATGGTAACAATGGTAACAAAAACAGTTTGGTTACTAGCATTCTTCAAAATAATTATTTTCTATTCAACAGAAGAAAAAAAGTCATACAGGTTTGGAACGACATGTGGGTTTATAAATGATGACTGAATTTTGGGGTTGTTGGTTAACTATCCCTAGAAATTAGAGCAGTATCTTACTTGGGCGTGTCTGACAGGAGGATGCTGAAGTCTTCTTCCTCGCCTAGCAGTACACTGGAGCTCAGAGTGGTGGGTGATAAGCTACTGTAGAAGCGCCCAAACGTCTCTTCGTCATCCAGGGTCATCACCTCCTTCTCCTTCTCCTCCATCACCTCGATGGTGGAGTTCTTCATGCCTGTGCCTGCATGTTAAATGAAGAGAGAAACAGATCACTGCATACAACTATATTATGCATTAACCTGCAAATTATTTAGAGTATTTCAATGAATAACCTTTATTGTGAAGTCTGTCTAAGAAGGACTCCAGTTTGTCCAGTCTTTTATCTCCCTCAGCATCAGGACGTGTGGAGATTTCTGTTCGAGGGACATATCCAGGCATGAATGAAGAACACTTTGTAGAAACAATGGCCCTGACAGTACATTATTGATGCAAATGAGTATTCAAACAGGGTCACAGATGATGTCAGACGTATACCTTCTAATGGTTTGACTGGTGTACTGTTGCTGGCCTTCTTGCTAAGGATGGTGGGAACATCCTCTCTGTTGGGTGACACTAAGCCTGATGGGAAACAGATGAGTCAACATGAAAACATTCTTGTAACTGCTTGAACCACAGAATGTACATTAAAACCTGATTTTCCTATGTGCAGGAATTATGGTATGCAGCAAGTATCTTGGTTTGTGCATTTACCTTGAAAAAGTTCAGGTCTCTGCACAAAGCTTAGTCTTTGGCTACAAACTAGGAAAATTATTTTATCCCCACCTCTCTTAGCCATTCGTCCAGCAACAGAGAACTGGGTGGAGTCATTAAAAGCTCCTTTGCCTTTAGTTTTCCATTGTTCCTCCTTCTCCTGCAAGATCTTCATCCGATCAGCCAAAGACATCTTTGGTTCTACATCTGCAGAAGACTTCTGAAGAGAGAAAGTGAAAAACAACATGAATCCGTAAAGCTGTTCCACTCTGAAATCCCACTTGTGCTACAGAGATTGAGAAGTCAAACATGCTCAAATTGTGATTTATAAGTTTGTCTTACAAGAGAAAACATTCTCCTTATTGAGCTCTTCTGACACTGGTGATGCAATATAAAAAAGTCCAGATACTATCCGAATACAAACTGCATGTTAATGCAAGGTGTAATGGGAGCCATTAACCCCATACAGATGCTACATTTTCCAGCTGAGCTTTCAACTGTGAGAAATTAACATCCTAATATGAAGCAATGTAATGCACACTTATCAAAGTCAAACACAAAAAGCTTCACCTTTCGATAGACGAGGGGTCAGGAACCTTCTTTCACCAAAGAACTTTTTTTTTTTTCATTTTTCATTAATACATTTTCTTGAAAGAGCCAATGAAAAAACAAATATTTTACTATTATTATTAATTTACTAAAAACATTTATTTTTTCAGTAACATTTCAATAACAATAACATTATTTAGGTCCATAGAAAATTAAAAGGGTCATTCCAGAATGGGAGGACATTTCATGTCAACTCCCACCTCCGGCAGAGCTTCGACCAGATCCCGAGGGAGTCTGGAGATATTGAGTCCGAGTGGACCATGTTCTCCACCTCCATTGTCAACGCGGCCACTCGGAGCTGTGGCCGTAAGGTCTCCGGTGCCTGTCGAGGCGGCAATCCCCGAACCCGGTGGTGGACACCGGAAGTAAGGGATGCCGTCAAGCTGAAGAAGGAGTCCTATCGGGCCTGGCTGGCTTGTGGGACTCCTGAGGCAATTGATGGGTACCGACGGGCCAAGCGGACTGCAGCCCGGGTGGTTGTGGAGGCAAAAACTCGGGCCTGGGAGGAGTTCAGTGAGGCCATGGAGAAGGACTATCGGTCGGCCTCGAAGAGATTCTGGCAAACCGTCCGGCGCCTCAGGAGGGGGAAGCAGTGCCCTACCAACGCTGTTTACAGTGGAGGTGGGCAGCTGTTGACCTCGACTGGGGATATCACCGGACGGTGGAAGGAATACTTCGAGGATCTCCTCAATCCCGCCGTCACGTCTTCCATTGAGGAAGCAGAGGCTGAGGGCTCGGAGGTGGACTCGTCCATCACCCAAGCTGAAGTCACCGAGGTAGTCAAGAAACTCCTCGGTGGCAAGACACCGGGGGTGGATGAGATCCGCCCTGAGTACCTCAAGTCTCTGGATGTTGTAGGGCTGTCTTGGCTGACACGCCTCTGCAACATCGCGTGGCGGTCGGGGACAGTACCTTTGGACTGGCAGACCGGGGTGGTGGTCGTCCCTCTTTTCAAGAAGGGGGATCGGAGGGTGTGCTCCAACTATAGGGGGATCACACTTCTCAGCCTCCCTGGGAAAGTCTATGCCAGGGTACTGGAGAGGAGAATCCGGCCGATAGTAGAACCTCGGATTCAGGAGGAACAGTGTGGTTTTCGTCCCGGTCGTGGAACACTGGACCAGCTCTATACCCTCTACAGGGTGCTGGAGGGCTCATGGGAGTTTGCCCAACCAATCCACATGTGCTTTGTGGATTTGGAGAAGGCATTCGACTGTGTCCCTCGCGGCGGCCTGTGGAGGGTGCTCCGGGAGTATGGGGTCCGGGGCCCTTTGCTAAGGGATATCCGGTACTTGTACGACCGGAGCAGGAGCTTGGTTCGTATTGCCAGCAGTAAGTCAGACTTGTTCCCGGTGCGTGTTGGACTCCGGCAGGGCTGCCCTTTGTCGCCGGTTCTGTTCATAATTTTTATGGACAGAATTTCTAGGCGCAGCCAGGGGCCGGAGGGGGTCAGGTTTGGGGACCACACGATTTCATCTCTGCTCTTTGCGGATGATGTTGTCGTGTTGGCCTCATCAAACCAGGACCTCCAGCATGCACTGGGATGGTTTGCAGCCGAGTGTGAAGCGGCTGGGATGAAAATCAGCACCTCCAAATCCGAGGCCATGGTTCTCAGTCGGAAAAGGGTGGTTTGCCCGCTTCAGGTTGGTGGAGAGTTCCTGCCTCAAGTGGAGGAGTTCAAGTATCTTGGGGTCTTGTTCACGAGTGAGGGAAGGATGGAACGGGAGATTGCCAGGCGGATCGGTGCAGCTTCTGCAGTAATGCGGTCCCTGTACCGGTCTGTCGTGGTGAAGAAGGAGCTGAGCCGCAAGGCGAAGCTCTCAATTTACCAGTCAATCTACGTTCCTACTCTCACCTATGGTCATGAGCTGTGGGTCATGACCGAAAGGACAAGATCCCGGATACAAGCGGCCGAAATGAGCTTTCTCCGCAGGGTGGCTGGGCGATCCCTTAGAGATAGGGTGAGAAGCTCGGTGACTCGGGAGGAGCTCAGAGTAGAGCCGCTGCTCCTCCACATCGAGAGGGGTCAGTTGAGGTGGCTCGGGCATCTTTTCCGGATGCCTCCTGGACGCCTTCTCCTAAAGATGACAGTTAGAGCTAGCTAAACAGCTAGTTTCTATTCATGAGAAAAAGCTAACATTAACATTAATTTACAACCCTGTTACCATAATTAGAGTAACAGGGTTGAATCTCCTTCAGTCCACTCTGTTTATTGTCGCAGCTTTTTACAATACAGCGAACACCCATGATTGTAAACTTTGCATTTACTATCTAGTAATTGCTGACTCTATTACTCCAACTCTGAGCGAACTCTCTGCACCTCACCACGGCGCTTCTCGGGTGCTGCGCTAATCACTCCGCCCAAGTAGCAGTGCTTCGCCTTCTGAGGAAATGGTTCCCAGTATTTAAATGTTTAAAAAATGGCTGTGTCTCATATGACCTTGTTATTTGTACACACTGTGACTATACAAATCACAACATGTAAATAGGAAAATGTTGGCGTTATTTTGTCACTTATTGGGATTAGTATGCTAGCTGTAGCCATTTACATCCAGTCTTTGTGCTAAGCTAGGCTAGCGGTGGGTGCGTCAAACAGACTTAAAGCACGCACGGAGATGAAAAAGGTATGTATGGGGGATACGGTGAATAAGCTAAAGTCCCAAAAAGTCGAAGTGTTCCTTTAAAGGAACCACGCACCTATTAGGAACTAAATATTTAGCATCTTAATTAATAGAAATCAATATTAGAAGAATAAATTAATGAAATATTAAAATAATAATTCCAGAATACAAAATAATGAAAGAAATATAACAAATGATAATAACAAAGGGAGAGAATTTGAGTGAAATTAACAAATATAACACCCATTACATTAAGCTAAATAATTAATATAATTTTGATTATAATATAGCATACATTTCATGTTATTAATGTATTACGATGGGGTGCCAGATTAAAAAATTCAGATACAATTTTATAGCTGATATATTTTAATTATTTAGCTGACTTTCCTCACATTTTGCTATTTTTTCTCATATTTTAGACAGAAATTTGTGTAAAACATGTTCTTTGCAATTGTCAACAATATGTTTTAAAAAAAACCAATCTAAATATTAAATCCAAATATTAAATGTAAAATCTAAATCTGAAATCTGAAATTTAAATCTAAATATTAAATCTAAATCCCAATCTTAATATTGTCCTCAATGTGAGAAAAATTATCTAAAGATGAGGAAAGTGAGCTAAGTAATAAAAATATATCAGCTTTAAAACTGTATCTGAATTTTTACATACTGTATTTTACAGAATATATTTGTTTCCCCTTTTATGTCAACCAGGTAGAGGTAATAAGCACTTAAAAAGCACTTTGCTCATTAACGCTTATCTGGCCAAACTGCCCTTCATTGTTAAGTGTTACCAAATCATTTTGAGCTCATTTTATATACATCAGGTTAATAGGCATTAAAGGTTTTTGAAATTGATATCTATAGGGTTCTTGTTCTTGACGGATGGACTGTTATAAGATGCTATTAAATGTTATTCAACAATGTTCCTGTGTTTCCTGAGCATCTGTCACATTATTGACCTGATCTTTAATCAAAAGTAATCTTATCAATCCCTGTGTCACGATGTGGTTTTGTGTCCTGTCATGTTTAGTGGTTCCCTGTCTGTCTATTAGTCATCCCAGGTGTTTCCTATTAACCACGCCCCCTTGTTATCCTGTCTAGCTCGTTTACCCCTGTATTTAAGCCCTGTGTTTCAGCCCTGTCTTGGTGAGTTCTTGTTTGACTGTTTTTGTGTCTACAGTTACGCTGTTGTTTGGTTGTTCTGTTCCTGAGTCCTGAGTCCTGGTTTAGAATCTAATTAATAAAGTGTGCTGCAACTGGATCTTGCTTCATCTGTGCCTCAACCAACACACACCTGAACGTAACAGAAGAACTCACCAAACCTAGATCCAGCAGCCATGCCTACCTGGAGTCCTGATGTCCAGATCATCCGTCTGAGAATCACGCCATCGAGGATTATGTCGCAGAATTCCTCGAGCTGGCACATCTTGCACAAATGAGCACCCAGTGCTTGATGATCTTCTTCCGCGGGGGATTATCGGAACCACTCCGGTCTCTGATGCCCGAACCTGATCCGCACGGGTCTTTAGAAAGGAACGTTGACCTGGCCCTGTTGTGGAGTGGATCCTTGTTTACTTTGGGCGAGGAGGAGAAGAAGCTCCCTGAACCTGCAGTGTCCCCTCAGACCGCGCTCCACGTCTTGCCAGCAATCAAGCCAGCCACCAGATCGGTGTATGGCCGTACAGGACCTATCTCCAGCATGGCCGATCCTCCGTTAATATCTGCACGTGCTGCCAGGAAGACCGTTCCTGTCACTTCTGCCGATCCAGAGACTGTTCACGTCACATCTGCCGATCCAGAGACTGTTCACGTCACTTCTACCGATCCAGAGACTGTTCACGTCACATCTGCTGATCCAGAGACTTTTCACGTCACTTCTGCTGATCCAGAGACTGTTCACGTCACATCTGCTGATCCAGAGACTGTTCACGTCACTTCTGCTGATCCAGAGACTGTTCACGTCACTTCTGCCGATCCAGAGACTGTTCACGTCGCTTCTGCCGATCCAGAGACTGTTCACGTTACTTCTGCCAATCCAGAGACTGTTCACGTCACGCCTGCCGAGCCAGTGTCTCTGAACAAGATGGCCGCCGCGGAGCCAGTGTCTCTGGACAAGAAGATGGCCGCCGCCGAGCCAGTGTCTCCGGACAAGATGGCCGCCGCCGAGCCAGAGTCTGTGATGGTCCTGCCCAGCTCAAAGCCCTCTTCGCTGCTGGTCCTGCCCAGCTCAAAGCCCTCTTCGCCGCTGGTCCTGCCCAGCTCAAAGCCCTCTTCGCCGCTGGTCTTGCCCCGCTCAAAGCCCTCTTCGCCGCTGTTCCTGTCCAGCCCAGAGCCCTCTTCGCCGCTGGTCCTGTCCAGCCCAGAGCTGCCTTCGCCGCTGGTCCCGTCCAGTCCAGAGCCTCCTTCGCCGCTGGTCTCGTCCAGTCCAGAGCTTCCTTCGCCGCTGGTCCCATCCAGTCCAGAGCTTCCTTCGCCGCTGGTTCCGTCCAGTCCAGAGCTTCCTTCGCCGCTGGTTCCTTCCAGTCCAGAGCTGCCTTCGCCGCTGGTCCCGTCCAGTCCAGAGCCTCCTTCGCCGCTGGTCCCGTCCAGTCCAGAGCTTCCTTCGCCGCTGGTTCCGTCCAGTCCAGAGCTTCCTTCGCCGCTGGTTCCATCCAGTCCAGAGCTTCCTTCGCCGCTGGTTCCGTCCAGTCCAGAGCTTCCTTCGCCGCTGGTCTCGTCCAGTCCAGAGCTTCCTTCGCCGCTGGTCCTGTCCAGTCCAGAGCTTCCTTCGCAACTGGTCCCGTCCAGCACAGAGACTTTTCCGCCGCTGGTTCTGCCCAGTCCTGAGCCTGTCTCCATCTCAGAACCTCAGCCCTCACCAGAGATGGCCGCCGGGGTGCTTGTTCTTGAGCCGGTGTCTGTTCCTGAGCCGGTGCCTGTTCCAGCCTATGTCTCCGTAGCTGTCCCCAAGAAAATTTTGGGGGGGGGGGGGCAGTAGGTCCCGTGATGGGACCATAGAGGCCGCGCCGCCATGGTCGCCTCTTCAGCCAGCTCCACCCTGGTCGCCTGAAGGGTCGTCTCCGCCCTGGCCGCCTGAAGGGTCGTCTCCGCCCTGGCCGCCTGAAGGGTCGTCTCCGCCCTGGCCGCCTGAAGGGTCGTCTCCGCCCTGGCCGCCTGAAGGGTCTTCTCCGCCCTGGCCGCTTGAAGGGTTGTCCCCGCCCTGGCCGCCTGATGGGTCATCTTCGCCTGAAGGGTCGTCTCCTTCCTGGCCGCCCGAAGGGTCGTCTCCTCCTGCACTGCCTGCTCCGCCCTGGTCGCCTGCACTGCCTGCTCCGCCCTGGTCGCCAGCACTGCCTGCTCCGCCCTGGTCGCCTGCACAGCCTGCTACGCCCTGGTCGCCTGTACAGCCTTCTCCGCCGTGGCCGCCCGAGGGGTCTTCGCCTTGGCCACCTGCACATCCTGCTCCGCTCCGCTCCCCCCTGGTCGCCCTCACTCCACGGCCCAGGCCCGCCTTGCCTGTGTCCTGGTTCCGGTTCCCAGTACGGGCCTGACCCTCCGTTCCCTCCCCCAAGACCGCCTCCGCTTCACCGCCCTCCTGAACTTTTTGTTGTTTTTATGGGCGGCTCCTGATGCCCATGGGGGGGGGGTGGGGGGGGGGCGCTATGTCACAATGTGGTTTTGTGTCCTGTCATGTTTAGTGGTTCCCTGTCTGTCTATTAGTCATCCCAGGTGTAATTAATAAAGTGTGCTGCAACTGGATCTTACTTTATCTGTGCCTCAACCAACACACACCTGAACGTAACACCCTGTAACTTTTCGCAACCCTGTTACTTAAATTTCAACCCTGTTACCGTATAATTTTTATTTAAATAATAATAAATTACCTTTTTTAGCTCACAGGGGCTTGAGCTATTGTCCTTATCGTAGTTTGAAGGATTATATGCATTATGCATTTTAGCAAATACTTGAAAATATATGCTGAAATCAGTCAAATTAAACATGTCAAAAGTAAAAAATTTGGCAAAGATGGAACTCAAAAGTTACTGAGCACCAAAAAAATAAAAACTTGTATTATAAAAAGTGTGCCTTTGATACCTGAGCTGGACGAATCAAATTATTTAATGGTATATTGCCTGTTTTTATGAAATACATAATAAAAAATAGTAAAATAAAGGGCCAATTTTTCAAAATTATGGATGCCTAAATGTCCTCCAATTCTGGAATGACCCAAAAAATAGAAAAACGTAACAAACAATAGTCTCATTATGGAATTAATTATGCAGGGCTTTTACTGTGAGGTTAAGTTTCCACCTGAACAGCTTAAAACCTCTTCAGTGTTTGTGTGTGTGTGTGTGTCCAGTCACTAGTCACCAGAAATGTTTCATGCTCCTCTGAATTCTTTATTTTCACCATCTCCACAAACTAGCTAGGCAGCTGCTTGTATCTGAGCACCAGAGGTTTCTATGGTTGTTCACACAGGCATAGAATATGGTTGTGATGTATTTGACTCCTTAATATGGTTGCATTCACACACAGTTTATGGGAGTGACAACTGCATTCGATCACCAAACTCTGTAAACTTTCGTCACACAGTGAAAGAACCGCTCCGTGCAGCACAAGTGTCTCGTATGGGCAAGCGCGTTTTCATTTTTGTTTTATAATAACAGAGACAAAGATATGAGCATATGTCTGAGTGTCATGTAAAGGTTTAAGACTCTGTCTTCCATTGGAATTGCATATTTGTGTGGTCTGGTCTATACCATTCAGGTATAAAAGTTGCTGTCTGTTAATTAAAGGAGACATATCATGCTTTTAAATCGTTCCTTTTTACATATAAATCATACATTTGTGGTCTATATAAAGCGGAACTGCAATGCTTGGGTCTGAATTCCTCATTATTATAGCTCCACAGGCCCCTTTTCTACCCCTTTTCTGATGTGCGTCTGAGAGCAACTCGTTTTGGTGCGGCCTTTTTAAATGCAGATGAGATACGTCATACCCCACCCCCTCTCCAGTTTGTAGAGGTGACACTCGGTTCAACTCCACCCCGTTCGGCCATTTTTGTAGTTTGATAGCAGAGATACGATTATCTAGCGGCACAGAAACTTTTGGACATCCAAGATTTGTGTCAACACAGAAAACATTTCATCATTGGATAGTTTTTTCGTTTTATTAAAGTGTTGTTTTATGTAAGCTTAATGCCCGGAACGCTTTTCAGAAAAGATAAGGCAACTTATTTAGCACAATTCACACAGTAATTCAGGAAAAAAATATCTCCGAATGCTCCACATGAAAGTTTGGTCTTCCGACCTTTTATCACCGTGTCGATTTATTTTGATTAATATGTGCGAGGGAGAGAGAGCAAGACAGCGCCTAGTTTGGAGACGGTGAAGTCTTGTTTACACTTTCGCCTGGCTCGGAAGAGAGAGAGAGAGAGCGCGCAACCGGGTCTCTCTCTCTGCTCGTTCTTTCAGTAAAACATGCGCCCTGTCACAAGCGCGGCAGTTCATCTACATTACTCACCGATCAAATAAGACTTTGGCGGGACAAAAAAATCGCTTTGGCGGGCGCTAAAACAAGTTCAATGCAGGAAAAACCCTGTTGTTGCTGAAGTAGTTATCCTTGAAGTGCTTCGCGTTCGCGCACACAAAAATGACTTTATGGGTACATTTCCGTTAAAAATAAAACTCAACCAGGCACTTCGAAGAGGTTCTGATGCTGGGAGACGGTGTAATGAAGGGTGTGGGTTACTACATCCAACAACCGAACATTTTGACTTACCCTCTCGTAAGTTCTGCATCTTTGAGCTTGGACTACAAAATCGTAGCGAGAAATAAAAATGGCGGATTGCTCGAAGTGTTGAGCCGGTAGTCGATGTCCTTATTTGGCAGTTCCGCTGCAAATACTGTGACGTAATTGTTCACAAAACGTCATAGAGAATAGAAAAATCGGAACAGGTTGAAAAATAAGGCCAAAACAGAATATAAAGATATCAACGAAACACCTGAAGAGACTAATTTCAAATTTTCTATACTTCTAAACACTAAAAATATACAACAAAATGCATTTAAGGACTAAAAAAGTGGATTTAGCATGACATGTTCCCTTTAAGATTTGACTGATGACGAACACGCTGTCGACTGATACTTTCAAATGTTTTGGCCGTCTTTGATATGTACTGATAGGTGATATTCATGGCAAGCATGGTAACAGAATACAGGCTTGTGACTTTAGTTGTTCGTTCATAAAGAAAGTATTCAAGCCGTTATAAGCTGCTGTTTGAACTTTTTTCGAGAAATAAATACTTATGTAAGTAAATGCGATTGTCATTTCCAAACAGCGTAGTCATAAAAACATAAATGGTTTGCTATTGATTGGTGTTGCACACAAAAAACAGTTGTGCATCATGCCTACATAAACACTCTACAGTTGGTTTTGACTGCAAGTCATTCTCTTCAAATGCTTTAGAGTTTAAATATTTTAAACTATTATTTTGTGTTTGAGCCCTAGTGAAAAAATTGCAATTTTTACACATGATTTGACAGTTTATTTGATTAAATTTCAAAACATCTAAAAGGTGTGAATCATGCCTGGCACCTAACACTTTACAGTTGGTTTTATGACTAAGTCATTCTCTTCAATGTTGTATGTAACTTTAGAGACGGTCCCTAAATTTGTGAATATCAAATGTCCAATGTAAAGCCAACTTTGTGCCAGTATTTCACTAAATGCTTAGCGTGAAACTTTGCATGTTACGTTCATATTCTGAGTCCATCTGTTTGCCTGTAGCCTATATAGTATAGCCTACATTCCCAATAAGGTGCGAGTTTGGTCTTTTATATCACAGTATTAGTCCATTAAGCTACGTTAAGTGTTTTCACCCATGATAAGCTTATGATGTCCCCACGGCCATGGGGGAATCCTGCCCTGGAGTATGACATATTGAGGGAACCCCTAGTTCTGCAGCACAGCACCACGATATAAAGTTAAGGAAACTAAACAACCGAGAGAAATATGTCTACCTCAAATTTAAAGTTTGATCTGAAGACATTTAAAGCTACAATATGTAAAAAAAAATATGTTAATAATATGTAAATAAACATATATAAATATGTTTCAATATGTTTTCGCCGCAAGGGGTCGCTAACCTCTTACAGTAACAAAGGCGTAGGTTGATGACGCAGTGATCAGTGGAATGATGGGACTTGCTGTCATGCTGATGGATGAGTGAAAACATTCATGTTTTTTAACATAACTGTGGTATGAAGCAGGTCACGATTGATAATAAGAGACAGATATCAGAGCCACACACGTGTTTTGTGGATATAAAGGATTAAGGACATTTAATTCTACCAAACTACCCACAAGTGGTGAATTACTAACATTTCAGAATAACTGAAATTCTAACATTTCATAATGTTGAGCTATATAACATTGATTTGTTTTATGTACATGTTTCTTCAAGCATCTCGGAGACATTCCCGCAGTTCTTCTGGATTTTGTTTGTCTCTGTTTTTTCTGTTTCTTCATGTAATCACAGACGGATTCGATGATGGTGAGAATCAGATCATCCTGGCTGTTGTCAGATTCCTTGTGCATATAGAAATCTCACTGGATTATTACAATTAATGAATTAATGGCAAAAAGAATGTTTGGAAATGTAAACTGATATTTCCTACTGACACACTACAGCAAAAGATATAAATAACTGACTTAAACCCTTTTTTTGGGGGGGGGGGGGGTATTAACATGCCTAAGACTTTTGCACAGTACTGTATAACACTGTGCAAGTGGTTTTTGGATATTTTGATACAAAATTCTTACATATTGTACCTTTAATTAAAAGTAAACAACTTTTGTGTCTTAATCAGCTTTTCCGCATATATACTGGCTATGATAATCATCACATACTCTTACCGTTTGCTTCATTTGTGTAAATCTGTTTCTGTGAATGAATGAAAATATCTCCCTGTTGTTTTGGTCTTTGTCAACAAAGTACCACCTGACAGCAAATGGAGTACCAAATAACAGCAAATGGACATTATGGATCGGTACTCTACTGCTATTCCTGAAGTTCCCGGATGTGAAATGTTGAATTTTCTGTCGAATTTGAACCAATGAATTTGGGGAAGCTAATTTGTAAAGCAAAATAAAATGGAGTGAAAATAGCCTGTCGAATATAATAGGATGTTTTTAAACAAAAAGAATATTGACATACTTGGCCACTCCATCACCTTCATCTTCAGCTTCATCAGCAAGGCAGTTGGCGGTGTGTGTGGGGTCGTTATGCCGTTCGGCCCAGTTTCTGAAGGGAGGGCATGATGTTCTGCTTCAGAATGTCACAGTACATGTTGGAATCCATGTTTCCCTCAATAAAGCTCAGCTCCCCAGTACCAGCAGCACACATGAAGCCCCAGACCATGATGCTACCACCATGCTTGACTGTAGGCAAGACACAATTTTCTTGGTACTCCTTAACAGGGTGTCACCACATATGCTGGACACCATCTGAGCCAAACAAGTTCATCTTAGCCACAGGACATGGTTCTAGTAATTCATGCTCTTGGACAGGTTGCTTTCAGCAAACTATTTGCAGGCTTTCTTGTGAGCCAGCTTCAGAAGAGGCTTCCTTCTGGGATGACAGCCATGCAAACCAACTTGTTGCAGTGTGCGGAGTATGGTCTGAGCACTGACAAGCTGACCTTCCGCTTCTGCAACCTCTAAAGCAATGCTGGCAGCACTCAAGCGTCTGTTTTTTGAAGCCAGCTACTGCACCTGACGCACAGCACAAGGACTCAACTTCTTTGATTGACCCTTGCAAGGCCTGTTCCAAGTGGAACTCGTCTTGGAAAACCTCTGTATGACCCTGGCCTGTACTGTACTCATATATACACACACATATATATATATAGACAATACTATACTCAAGGGACAATATATATAGAGGCTTATATATATATATATATATATATATATATATATATATATATATATATATATATATATATATATATATATTAGGGTGCATCAAATTTGAATGGGAAATTTTAATTTAAAAATATCAATTTGGCTGGCATTGCATTTTGCTCCAATTAACATAAAAATGACTTTTGCAAAGTTTTGAGGAATTCCATTGAGATTTAGGGGTGCCACCTAACACATGAACTTTGGCAAAATTTCGAAAAATGTGCAATTTTTAGTCTAATTGCCAAAAGGTTGACCTGGAAATGTTGAGTACAGTGGACTTTTATACAGTAACATGTTCTATAGGGTTATCAAAGTAAAAGTTGTTTGTTTGCCCTTTGGGCAACTTGGGCATTTCTCAGAATTCAACTTTCAAGATTCTCCATTCATTTGTCCTATAGACAAAATGAATGGAGGTCAATGGGACATTTTCACGTGGCCTTACCCTGTTAATTTACTGTAACAACTACAATGCTACTCTCAATACACATGAGACATCTACAGTGGGGGAGAACAAGTATTTGATACACTGCAGATTTTTCAGGTTTTCCCACTTACAAAGCATGTAGAAGTCTGTAATTTTGATCATAGGTACTCTTCAACTGTGACTGACAGAATCTAAAACAAAAATCCAGAAAATCACATTGTATGATTTTTAAAGGTGCATTGAGCAACATTTCATGTTAAAAATACCCGTTTTTCTAACCCATACATGCTTAAACAATTGCCTGATGGGCTGAATGAGCCCTTCTCTGATTACTGCGATTGCCTCTATAATCCTGTACAGTAAAATAAATAAGAGGGATTCGGGTCGGAATTTGAGACTGGGCGTGACGTCATGCGCGTTCAGTTGCAGTGTTGCAGTTTCGCTTGTCACCAAAGGGGGCATAGTTCTGCAAAAACTCAGAGACTTGCGCAATGCACCTTTAAGTAATTAATTTGCATTTTATTGCATGACATAATTATTTGATACATCAGAAAAGCAGAACTTAATTTTTGGTACAGAAACCTTTGTTTGCAATTACAGAGATTGTCAGAGATACGGGGCTGTCGCTGGGCAATACGGACATTCAGCTCCCTCCAAAGATTTTCTATTGGGCTCAGGTCTGGAGACTGGCTAGGCCACTCCAGGACCTTGAGATGCTTCTTACGGAGCCACTCCTTAGTTGCCCTGGCTGTGTGTTTCGGTTCGTTGTCATGCTGGAAGACCTAGCCACGACCCATCTTCAATGCTCTTACTGAGGAAAGGAGGTTGTTGGCCAAGATCTCGTGATACATGGCCCCATCCATCCTCCCCTCAGTACGTTGCAGTCGTCCTGTACCCTTTGCAGAAAAGCATCCCCAAAGAATGATGTTTCCATCTCATGCTACACGGTTGGGATGGTGTTCTTGGGGTTGTACTCATCCTTCTTCTTCCTCCAAACACGGCGAGTGGAGTTTAGACCAAAAAGCTCTATTTTCAGATGGTCATTGGCAAACTTCAGACGGCCCTGGACATGCGCTGGCTTGGCTACAGGATTTTAATCCATGATGGTGTGTGTTACTAATGTTTTTTTTTTTTTGAGACTGTGGTCCCAGCTCTCTTCAGGTCATTGACCAGGTCCTGCCGTGTAGTTCTGGGCTGATCCCTCACCTTCCTCATGATCATTGATGCCCCATGAGGTGAGATCTTGCATGGTGCCCCAGACCGAGGGAGATTGACCGTCATCTTGAACTTCTTCCATTTTCTAATAATTGCGCCAACAGTTGTTGCCTTCTCACCAAGCTGCTTGCCTATGGTCCTGTAGCCCATCCCAGCCTTGTGCAGGTCTACAATTTTATCCCTGATGTCCTTACACAGCTCTCTGGTTTTGGCCATTGTGGAGAGGTTGGAGTCTGTTTGATTGAGTGTGTGGACAGGTGTCTTTTATACAGGTAACAAGTTCAAACAGGTGCAATTAATACAGGTAATGAGTGGAGAACAGGAGGGCCTCTTAAAGAAAAACTGACAGGTCTGTGAGAGCCGAAATTCTTACTGGTTGGTAGGTGATCAAATACTTATGTCATGCAATAAAATGCAAATTAATTATTTAATAATCATACAATGTGATTTTCTGGATTTTTGTTTTAGATACCGTCTCTCGCAGTTAAAATGTACCCGATCAAAATTACAGACCTCTACATGCTTTGTAAGTAGGAAAACCTGCAAATTCGGCAGTGTATCAAATACTTGTTCTCCCTACTGTATACTCTGAATATGACATTGTCCACTCTAGAATATTGTTGATGTTAAGCTTAATAGCTTAGCTAACATAGATAGCTAACTGTGGTTAGCAAACTGTTGCTAGCTAATGTTAGCTAGATGTAATGAGCACCAAATACCTATAAATATGACTTAAATGATAAATAAGTATACAAAGACACAACTACAGATATGATAGTAATGTGTAATAATACATACCCAACACAGAAAGATCACCTCAAACAGAAAGATCATCTCTGTTCTCTTTAGCTGTAGTATTGTTTACCTCAGATCTACATTGTGACCATTGAGCACTGTTGACCACTTTATCCAACAAAAACAGATGTGCGGTGGCACCCCTAAATCATCATGTACTGGAAAAATATTTTGCATGTGTTGTTTCTACATATATTGGAACACTTTTAGCACCCAGCCATATCAAAATTCAAGAATTGTGTTTTTTTATGCACCCTAATATATATATATATATATATATATATATATATATATATATATATATATATATATATATATATATATATATATATATATATATATATATAGTTGTTGTTGGCATCCGTCTGTCTCTGGAGACAATGGAATATGCGTCAAGGAGTCTCTGTGGTTGGTATGCAGCATCAAAGTGTCTGCTGTGACTGTATAGTCCAATTTTGGAGCGGCAGGCTATGTTGCAGTTGCTGCAGGTGTAGTATGTGCCTGGGTCAGGATCTGTTGGTGCTATATCTGCGGATGCAACCCTCTGCCGTCTGCGCTTTCTCCGCTCTTCCCACTTGTACTCTTTTTTTTCTTCTCCAACACTTTGATGCCTGCTTCGACAGCTTGCCTCCATCTTCAGCGATCTGCAGCTGCTGCTTCCCAAACTGCTGGATTGATGTTGCCTGCCTTCAAGTCTCGTTTACAAATGTCTTTGTAGCGAAGAACAGGCCTTCCTGCTGGTCTGGAGCCCGTAGCAAGCTCGCTGTAGAGTAGATCTTTGGGTATACGACCATCCTGCATGCGACTGACATGGCCTAGCCAGCGCAGGTGTTTCTGGGAGAGTAATGCAAACATGCTTGGTATTCCCACCTTGGCCAGAACGTCCTTGTTTGGGACACGGTCTTGCCAGGTGATGCCTAGGATCTTCCTGAGGCAGCGCAGGTGGAATGAGTTGAGTCTGCGTTCTTGCCGGGAGTACAGGGTCCATGCTTCACTACTGTATAGTAGAGTACTGAGCACGCAAGCTTGATGCACCCTCATCTTGGTATGTTGTCGTCAGCATGGAATTATCCCAAGCTCTCTTTGCTAGGCGGGCCATAGCTGCTGCTGTCTTACCAATCCGAGTGTTTAGCTTGGCATCCAGGGAGAGGTTGCTGGAGATGGTAGAGCCAAGGTAGGTGAAGTTATCTACCACTTCAAGGGTGTAGTCAGCAATGGAGATATTCGGGATGCTGCTAACATCTTGGCCCATTATGTTGGTCTTTTTGAGACTGATGGTGATGCCAAAATCTCTGCAGGCATCCGCAAAGCGGTTGATAAGTTGTTGTAGAGCTTCTTCGGAGTGTGCAGTCAAGGCAGTGTCATCTGCGAAAAGCATATCAGAACCTTTCGCACCTTGGTTTTTGCTCGGAGGCGTGCTGTGTTGAACAGGTTTCCATCAGTTTGAGTGTGGAGGTAAATGCCTTCTTCTGATTTACTAAAGGCGTGGGTCAGCAGCAAGGAAAAGAAGATGCCGAAGAGCGCTGGAGCGAGTACGCAGCCCTGCTTCACTCCACCTCTGATAGGGAATGGGTCTGAGAAAGAGCCATCGTACTGGACAATGCCTTGCATATCATCATGAAAAGAGATGATAATCCTCAGAAGCTTGTGGGGGCATCCTATCCTTTGCAGTAGGGTGAAGAGGCCTTTCCGGCTGACCAGATCGAACGCCTAAGTCAAGTCGATAAAGGCGATGAACAATGGTCACCTCTGCTCACGACATCTCTCTTGTAGCTGCCTCAGTGAGATAAATATAAAATATATATATATATATATATATATAAATATAAATATATAATTTATTTATTTCAGAAAATGAAGTATTTCCCACAGAAAAGTATTGCAATTACACATGTTTTGCTATACACATGTTTATTTCCTGTGTGTGTATTGGAACAACGCACACACACACACACACACACACAAAAAAAAACGAAAAAAAGCAAATTTGACAATTTCACACAAAACTCCAAAAATGGGCCGGACAAAATTATTGGCACCCTTCCAAATTGTGGATAAATTAGTTTGTTTCAAGCATGTGATGCTCCTTTAAACTCACCTGGGGCAAGTAACAGGTGTGGGCAATATAAAAATCACACCTGAAAGCAGATAAAAAGGATAGAAGTTGACTCAGTCTTTGCATTGTGTTTCTGTGTGTGCCACACTAAGCATGAAGAACAGAAAGAGTTGAAGAGAACTGTCTGAGGACTTGAGAACCAAAAATATCAACAATCTCAAGGTTACAAGTCCGTCTCCAGAGATCTTTTGGAAGTACTGTTAAGACAACTGTTATTTTCTCGAAAAAAAAAAAAAAACAACGGAATTGATTCAAGATAATCATCCACATGATAAAGGAGGTCTTGAATGTGCCAAAAATATAAATAACTAATTTTCGACCAAAAACAAAGTTACGGCCTTTTGCCTTTGCACGGCAGATCTGACACAGAGACAAAAAAAAAGCAAGACTACAGTTTGCCAAAATGTACGCGAGTAAGCCAAAATCCTTCTGGGAAAACGTCTTGTGGACAGATGAGACCAAGATAGAGCTTTTTGGTAAAGCACATCATTCTACTGTTTACCGAAAATGGAATGAAGCCTACAAAGAAAAGAACACAGTACCTACAGTCAAATATGGTGGGGGTTCAAAGATGTTTTGGGGTTGTTTTGCTGCCTCTGGCACTGGGTGCCTTGACTGTGTGCAAGGCATCATGAAATCTGAGGATTACCAAAGGATTTTGGGTCGCAATGTAGGGCCCAGTGTCAGAAAGCTGGGTTTGCGTCCGAGATCATGGGTCTTCCAGCAGGACAATGACCCCAAACATACTTCAAAAAGCACCCAGAAATGGATGGCAACAAAGCGCTGGAGAGTTCTGAAGTGGTCAGCAATGAGTCCAGATCTAAATCCCATTGAACACCTATGGAGAGATCTTAAAATTGCTGTTGGGAAAAGGTGCCCTTCCAATATTAGAGACCTGGAGCAGTTTGCAAAAGAAGAGTGGTCCAAAATTCCGGGTGAGAGGTGTAAGAAGCTTATTGATGGTTATAGGAAGCGATTGATTTCAGTTATTTTTTCCAAAGTGTGTGCAACCAAATATTAAGTTAAGGGTGCCAATAATTTTGTCCGGCCCATTTTGGAGTTTTGTGTGAAAAAAATTTCCTGTTTTTTTGTGTTGTTCCAATACATACAAAGGAAATAAACGTGTATAGCAAAACATGTGTAATTGCAATACTTTTCTGTGAGAAATACTTCATTTTTTGTAAAATTTTCAGGGGTGCCAACACTTTTGGCCATGACTGTGTGTGTGTGTATATATATATAGGATGGATTTTCATAGTCGAATCTGATTCGTTAGATTTTGCCGTAGTCAACTGATAGTCAAACCTTTTTTTTTTTTTTTTTTTTTTAGATAGCAGCTAGATTTTTTCCATTTCAAACAAAAGAGCTAAAAAACACATATATATCACACATATATCATAACATTTCATAAACATGAGGAGCAATATGAGAGAGAAATTTGGTGATGGTTGTTTAGGTACATTAAACCACGTAAAGCTTTTTCACGCCCATGAGAACCGTGTGGAGTCAACTCACAGCCGCTCCGCTGCCCTGCTGAAAATGTGAAGCAGAAAAGCTTAATATCAGATAACGTCCATAATAATTGGACTCTGGGTTCGATTTTTTGACCATTTTCAGTGGTTATGAGGAGCAATATGAGAGGGAAATTTGGTAATCGTTGTTTAGGTACATTAAACAACGTAAAGCTTTTTAACGCACATGAGAACCGTGTGGAGTCAGCTTTTTAACGCACATGAGAACCGTGTGGAGTCAACTCACAGCCGCTCCGCAGCCCTGCTGAAAATGTGAAGCAGATTTTTGAATACTTTTTTATCTATTTACATTAGTAAGCTACAGGACATCGTCTTTCAAAACATGACCTGAAAAAATAAAATAAAAATGGTACCCAGCCCTTCTGAAAATGCGAATGCGTCTCTGTCCCCAGCACATTTCAAACCAAACTGACGCCCATGTATTCGACTATGAGGTTCATAGTCGAATCAGACCTCTCCGAATCGAATCGTCGAATCCTCGACTATTAGAAGTCAGCCCTAATATATATATATAAATCTTTCTACGGAACAAGGAATCACGTATGTGGGGTAAAACCCGTCCCTCTGACTGAGGGGAGGAACTTTGTCTATGGCTCCTTTCTGCAACAGTAAATGAATTTCTAAGGAAAGAGCCATTGACCTGCTTACATTTTTGACAACTGTCGGAAGGATTCCTGAAAACTTGAGAGGCCAGCGTCGGAACTGCAGAGTGTATCCCCAGCACTAATTCTCTAGAACCCAGGGGTTGGACACAAAATTTTTCCAGTAATCTAGATGTTGCACAGTGAAACGACTGTATGCTGGCCCCAGAGCTTCAGGGTTTTTGGCTTCTGTCTTTAGGACCTGTGGGGAGGCGCTGACGTGGCCCCCCCTGATGGTGACGGTGAAAAAAGGGCAACATCCCTGGGCCTCTTCAGCACCTCTATGTCACTGTGGTGAGTGAAGCTGGGAAGTGTTGTGTTGACACACGTGTTGCTCTAAGCCCGGGTATTGTGGGTGAGCCAGAGCTGATGGAATTCTAAAAGGTGGTGCCTGTGGGAGTTAGTGGTCGTGTGGCTTCTGACAACTTCATTCTCTTCTCCAATACCTCAGAAACATTGGGGTCAAAAAAATGTCCCAGTTCAATTGGCAGTTCTCTCAATGTCTTTTTACAATCTTCAGGTAATCTTGCCTGAGCCATACCTGGCTGTTAGAAGGGTTGCTGAAAGTGTCCCAAGTTCTCGAGCCACATGACCCATAGTCAACAGAGCCATCTGTAAGAACTGAGGTATAGAAGTGTCAACATTTGCTGACTCTAATGTGTTATTACAGACAAGAAGCAGTAGGCAGATAATATTCTCTGCTTGAGTTATATAGGCTACTGACTCATATGCCTTCTTCAAGAAAGTGTCAGTACATCCATATTGCGCACTTTACATACATTGCCTCTTAGAGCCTCATCTGGTGATACCACCAATGCTGGTACTGACTGTTCTATTTCAGCCGCTCGTCCTACCCCAGTGGAATCAGCCTCGTCCATTGAGGCAAGAGTGCGGGCTGTCTTAGACCGCCTTCTAGGCACATTGGGACCTGTAAGTGCACTGGAGAATTCTGTCACAAAGTCCTTAAAGGGGCGGTGAAACACTCAGTTTCAGTCAATCTCATGTTAATCTTGAGTACCTATAGAGTAGTACTGCATCCTTCATATCTCCAAGAAGTCTTTAGTTTTATTATATTTATAAAAGAAAGATAGGCTGTACTGAGTCTTTCCGGAAAAAAAAACAAGCGGCTGGAGGCGTGCCGTGCGGGCGGAGCTAAAGCTGTGCTTACGCGCCGATAGCTAACAACACACAGAACTTGACAGAAGCAGTTTTACTCACCGCCTGCGTTTCCAACGCACGACCGTGAACCTTTATCGTTGGGACTGCTCCATCCTTAAGCATTAGACGATCTGCAAATCCGCCGTCGAACTGGGCTTTGTTTATAAAACAATCATCGTCGAAATGCAGGGAACAAACAAGAACACTTGCACAACTCCGTTGATGCTCTGGAAAAACAAACTCCATCCACTGGTCCCTTAACGCTGGGTTCTTTGGGAATCTGTGCAGCCGATGACTTCCCTAAAGCCGAGCACAGCGCTTTGATGGGCGTACTGCTTTCGCTCTCTCGCTCTGGTCTACGGGTGCGCGCGCGCCCTTCCGGGAGAAGTGCCCTTAGGACCCGTATAAGGAAATTCCGCCCCATCTGACGTCACACAGGCCCATACTCGAAAAAAACTTTCCGAAACTTGTGACCAACCGGAAGGAGTATTTTTGGCACAGAAATACTCCTTCAAACGTACAATTTAATTTTTGAAACTTTGTCCATGTTTAGCATGGGAATCCAACTCTTTAACAGTGTAAAAAACTCAGTATGCATGAAATAGCATTTCACCCCCCCTTTAAATGGTGGCATTGCAAAAACATTACTATCAGCAGCTTGTCTAAATAACACATTGGTTTGCACAGGCTGGACAGTTGATTTGTCAAGACCCAAATGAGCCCAGCCATCTGCAAAACAGATAAAATATCATCTGGAGAAGATGGGTCTGCGCCCAATGAATGTACAGACCCACCACTCGAACCACCTGCAGCAGACAGGGTGGAGAAAACATCATGTGGGAGGGTGGGTTGCATGTCAGGTTCCACCAATTCTTCATCAATAAAGTGTGAATTAGACACGCTCATGGAGAGAGCATCTAAATATATAGCATGTGGGGGTTGGAAATCACTCTCATCCACTGGTGTTTTCTTAATATGTGTGGCCTGGGGGTTGGGGGTTGAAGAGACTGAAGAAGACGTTTCATCTCCGCCATTTCCGAAGAGAGAGTAGCCACAGTTTTCAAAAGCAAATGTTCCAAAGTTTCTGTCTGTGTTAAAGATTTCTTCTTGCTCGGCGGACGGCCAGCAGCAGCCGACATACAATGCTTTGAGGGCGCTGAGGCTGTTGTGCGAGGCTAACTGAGGAGTTAGTATCTAACTCAACAAGGCGAAGTGACAATGGTAGCATATTACAATGCAGTCAGAGCTTCCTTCAGATGTTGAATCCCTAAACATGATGGGCATCAATCGTGTCCGTCGTCGGGTAGAAACGTATTTGGACAATTTGCAACTTGAAACGGAGATGAGAGAGCTATGATCTATGACTCAGTAAAACGGCAAAAATAAAATATTTAATAAATAAATAAATGTCCGATTACCTATGGCAGTTGATTTCACGAGTAAAAAAATAAATAATATGCATATTTGGCATGCTGTCCAAGGGTATTGAGGTCTCCGAGCTTGGAATTTAGCCCAAACCCAGAGTTCTCCCCCATATCCCCAACCGAGAGTGAGGAACAGGGTGACGGAGGGATGCAGAAAACTGTCGAGATAACAAGGTGATCGGCTCGCCGCTGTGTATATATACTGTACCTCCTTTTGAGCTGTGTTTATAAAACGTCATTTGAATTCTGCAATCTCTTGAGATCCAGACATGTTAGAGGTTGACAATTAGCTGAACATATGCTAGTTTAATTAATGACACTTAGCCTACATTTTAAAACCTTTATTTGAATATGGCAACATTTTAATTTTAAAATCTTTGTTTGAATATGGCAAAAAAAAAAAAAAAAACTTTATTTGAATTCTACAATATTTCTGATTAAATCACTGACAGAGACCCCTCCCCTATCAGCCAATCACTGTGTGCATAGTTAGTAAAAGTGTTGACATCATCCATAGCAACAAGGTCAACTCCACCCTTACTCTTAGCTTAAGACTTCTCTTTATTCCTTAGCAAAAGTTGGTCTCAGCAGCTTTGTGAATAGGTTTTGCGTTTTTTTCACACGGCTGGCGTGTTTTTTCAATTGTTTTCAATGGGAGCACCGCGTTTTTAAAACGCCACGAGCGTAACGAGGCGCTGAGCGTCTTTTTCACGCTGAAGCGCTGAGCGTTCAGCGTTTTTTACAGGTCGCCGAGAGTTGAAGAATGTTCAACTTTTGGTAAAACGCAGCGCTCATCACTGTCACTTTTTACCCAACCGTCCAATCACAGTGGAGGAGGGGTGGGACTAATACCACACCGACCAACCGCGTCTGCCACATTCTGCTTGTACAACGTACGTCAACAGATGACAACAACAAGCATTATAACGGAACAAAATCATTTAAAACAAGAGCCAGAGAAAATACATTACATTGTATTGACATTTTAATATACTGTAGAATCAACACAGAAACAAAATATGTGTGAAATGAGATACAAGTAACACTTTCGCGGATATTCCGTATCATAACAATCAAAGTGTCTCAACTGAAAAAAACGCAACGCTGGCAAAACGCTCAAGTGCCCACAGCTAGGCGTTTTCAGCAGAGCGCCTAGCGTTTTCAGCTGGCTAAAAACGCTTTGGTGGACACACGGCCTAACTAAGAACTTTTACTGTCGGTTTGGAGAACTCTACGTGGTTTTGTGAATAACGGCCCCACGTGTCGATAAAATCTTTGGATTTCGGAAAGATTTATAACGAGAAAACACACGTGAAAGTCAAATCTGCCTTCGGATAGAACTGTGTGGCAAACAATAACTTGCACAACAGCGAATATAAGTCTAATAATAAGTAAGATATAATGTGTAATATATATAAAAGATAAATAGGTTTGCGATGAAACGCTACCTAAGCGCGGTTGAAACCAGCCACCGGATAGTACTGTGAAGCACAGGGTATCGCCGACACAACAATCAAATATAAAAGTTTCCACTCACATAGTAAAGAAAGGGAATCTGAGACATCATCCTGAAAATAGTGTAGAGCGCGCTGTCACAGCTTGGGAGGGCGAATCCTTGCAACTCAGGTAAGCTGCAAGGGACAGTGCGAAACGATGACCTTTCATAGGCGAGAAAGCGAAAGAGGCTGGGCACCGAGCTGCTGTGGTTAATATTGTTGCGTCTCGGCCTGCATAATGACGTGACTTTGTTGTTATATTTTTCTCGACCTATCTAGCTGGCGCAGCAATTATCTACTAGTGCTTAGTACCGCCTCTGGCAGTCAGGACAAATGGAACAGAACACACATCTTTCCAAGGAATTTGCAGAGTCTGAAATGGCTGGATCCATTAAACAGAAAAATAGCCCAAAATGGTTTATTCGAATTAGCTGACATGATGTGGAGGGAATTTCAATTAGAGGGACCATCGTCTGCATGTGGATAAATTACACGAGACCACAGAGATTTTAAATATAGGGTTGAAGCGACTGAGGTGCAATATGAAGCTGCTCATCAACTCAAATATATTTAACTGCTTTCAAATGTCTTATTGACCTGGCTCACTTCACCTGAAAGGTTTAGCTAATAATTCTAAGTTTTCCATTGTGAGGAAAAACAGAAAAAGACACCAAATATTAGATTACCTTGGACTTCACATCTGGAGGAATCCAACCATCAAAATAAACTAAATTAAACAGGAAATGAGAGAGAACATAGATTCAAACATTTTTCAAGCCAAATTCGAAACTTGTCACCCACACAAGCATCAAGGCTCAATGTGTGCACCAATAGCCAGGCCAATGCTCTGAAACACTTAAAATAAGCTGCATAAAATGACAAATCACAATTTAACCAAAATCAGATCCTCCAGAAAAAGAAAAAAAACAGCACTACAAGGTGTCCAAATGAAATTATCTGTCATCATCCATCAGCCACTCTCGCATTATGAATCAGACACTTCATAAATGAGCCCCATATAGGGAGTAACTGTGACTGAGAGTCCTGGGCCCTCAGGACTGAACAGGATGGAGACCGAGTTATTAATCTGAAGGCTTGACGGCCCACACTGCTTACTGTCTCCCCACAGCTTGAGCATGTGGTCATCACAGGTGTTGCTTTCTATGTCCCTTGTTTCTTTATATGTCCCTATTTCCCTTGTAAATCCCAGAATTTACTGTTCAGAGCCCTGTGGATAAATAATATCTGACATGTTCCTGGTCCCTTTAGAAGGAATTTGACCATACACAAATGTTTACACACTTATGCACATACAAATGTGCCAAAAACCGTAAAGCTTTTAAGCAAATCATTTCAGGGGAATTCCTGATGTGGTGGGGCAGGAGGAATAGGAATACTCTCCCCAAAGCCTCAATGGAAGACAGCTTTTTTCCAAGGAACCAAAGCTTAGTTACTGTATATCTAAAGATAGATATTGACAATTAGCCTGACAAGCCAGACCCACATCAAGATGTTGGGTCTGGGAACACACCACTGGCAGGGCTCAATCCGAGGGGCAGGATAAACGGTTGTATTTCAAATTCCCTCTGCACGCAATAGGATAGCGCTACAACCAACCAGGGCGTTTTCCCACCAGTGGAGCTAGTTCATAGATTAAACTTTTGCCGAATCCGGTCGGCAAAACTCCGACCACATCTTCCTTTTTTAAGAATGACTTCAGTGCCGTTCTTTGTTCTTTTCTCAAAGAAAAGCTTAACTCCAAGTCTTCCAGAGTCACGGCCAAAGCCGATTCGAAAGACTGCTGTTCGCCAGCAGCAGCAGCCATCTTCTTTGTTTTCAAGTAGCAGGGAATTAATGCGTAACCGTCACAACTCTGCCATCATTATGTTAAGCCCGCCAACCGACTCTATACACGATGTGATTGGCCTGACTAGATTTTGGTTTTTCCAGCTCACAAGCCAATGGAGAGTTGCTAGACACTGGCTGCAAAATAAAATTTTCTGCCGCTAGGGTGCGTCTAGATTTCTAGGCTAATTGACAATCTCAGAGAGCTGCCAATTTAGTCTGGAACAATAGTTCTCTTAGGGCTGGGTGATAAAACGATGATGATAATTATTACAATATAATTTTCCTCGATAAAACGATAACGAGTTTGATAAATGCATTGATAAATGATCATGTTTATGCACCAAAAACGGAACAAAACATCGCTACTCATTTGAACCACGCCACAAGGACCATTTTTCTGTTTGGCTCAAATTGTTAAACGGCGCAAGCTAAGCTTACTACAGATGTGTTTACTCGCTGATTTTAATAAAACTCAAACAGTTCGAATATTAAAATTTTACCATATAAAAAGTAGGTCATTAAATTTTTTACAGATGTTACTGTTTTTGAACATAAATTTACTTCTGCATCCTAACTCAAGCTACTACTACTGTCAACTCAAGCTACTGTCAAAATGTGCATTTCTAAGAGACAAAACATTATTAATAAAATAAAATAACAAAACTATAATTAATATTGCAGCCTGCAACTGCAAACTTTGCCAAAGCCATTTTAATTATGAGGACTCATGAAATATTATGTTGTAATACCAGTCAAATACCCATGTCATTATACACATTTGTGTCCTCAGATCATATAAACAAGCATACACACACAAGCATACATACATACACACACTTAGAAAAAATTAATACACTGCAAAAAAATAATATTCTTAAGCCTTTTTGCATTGTTTTCCATCTATCCTTGAAACAAGATACATTTGATCAGATATCAACTTGTTTTCAGGTGCATCTTGAATTTAACCACATTTTGTGAGAATATAACAAGTGAGAAACAATCTGCCAGTGCCACAAGACATGATTTTTTGCAGTGTAACAGCAGGAATAAAGATTGAGACATAAAGACAACAAAATATCCATAACACATCAAAAAAGACCACAAAACACAAGCTTAAGAACTCACCTGGGAGTGGAGCACTACAAACTATGCAGAGGCAAATAGGGAAAGCTGAGGTGACAGAGCAGGTGCCTGAGGTGAAGAAGGAATGACACAGATGATAAAGAAAGAAGTCAAAAGGTAATTCTGAATACAGCTGGGTGAATCTCACAAAAGAAATATCTAGGTCCTAATTCACATAGAAAAATATAATATTGTGTACAATAATATAATATATATTTTGGCAATCAAGTAATATGATATTTTGCCCATATTGCAGTAGCCTATAAAAGGGCTCATTTTTTTTTTTTTTTGCCCAATACCCTTAACACAAGTATACAATACAAGCATATCAATGGCTTCAAGTGCAGTAAGCAATTTCTGAGAAACACTGTTCATATTTGAAATTGACACCCAAAGAAACACACCCCTACCAAAAAGAGACACACCCCTCTCTTCATTGCTCCACCCCCAAAATAATGAATATGCTTTGCGACACAGGCAACGGCTAACAGCTAGTGCATCAGACAGCTTGTGTAAATATGGATAAATCAGCTGTGATTCAACAACAACAGCATCTTGGTTCTGTGAAATAGCTAAATCAATGATATTCACGTACGGAGCAGGCCTTCCTGCTATCTAACGTCTCTCCAGCGCTGCAAAGCTTTTATTAATGCAGATCGTAGCTCTTGCCTGATAGTAATCCTTATTTTTCCAATTTTATTCCTCTGACCTTTTCCTCTTTTCTAATATCTCAGTCATCTCTTTTTCTACAGTTTTTCAACAAATGGCTCACTTGCTCACTCTCTCTCCTCCCCTATCATGAGCATATACGCCCCCATATTGCTGACTGGCTCCTGGAATGTTATGGTGCTTGTCTGATCGATCCGATCCACTTTTTTTTCTTTCTCTTATTTACACAGCCAGGACTATGTACAAATACAAGATTTTTTTAGACATCTAGTAAATATTTGCTAAATTGTTTGTTAGAGTGTTAATTTCAATTTTCAACAGCGTTTTTCTTAAAGCGCTTACTGCACCTTTAAAACAAATTTTTTATTCTTTTGAATCTGGGGTGAAATATGACATTTATTGACAGTTTTTGTGAGATTCACCTGTTAGGAAGGTAAATCAGGGCACAGGAAAAGAAGACAAAAAAAAAAAAAATCAGAAAAGGCAATTGTGAAGGCTCCATCTTCTCAAATCCAAACACATCGCAAAAACTCAACATTCAAATAACCTACCTAAAGCTAAAAGCTCACCAAAAAAAAAAAAAAATGTTCCAGAGGTCCAGAGGAAAGATTAGATGTTTTGACTGGATGCCAGATTCATGACTGAGGAGGTGCAAAGCTAGGAGCCCCTCCAGGGGGATTGAACAGAGAAAGAGAAATTTAAAGAGTGTGAAAAAGAAAGAGACTAGGCTGAGGTCATTGTTACAGTTCCCAAGCAGGTTTTCCATAAAATTGAATTGCCATAAAAAAAGGTTTTCCTTCAACTCTGTTTTAGCTGAGCTCACACTTTTCAAACAGCCTCCAGTGAGCACTCACAAAGTGTGAGTCAGAACAAATAAAAGAAAGATGAGAAGACAAAGAGAGAAACTGACTTATACTTGGGATGATGAAATCTCTGGACTTAAGGAAGATTTTCTCTGTAATTAGATTTATCTGAAAAGGAGCAACATGATAATCCTAAGGAGGTGATCCTCATCATCTGCTGAGACATCTGACAAAGCGAGTAAATGATTTAGTCATATTGACTGTGTCCAGCAATGCTCAGTGGGAGACCGAAGCTTTCGACACTGAGCTCATTTCATGTAAAAGGAATTATTGGTCAAATCTGTAAGGCAGCACAAGTGAAGCTGAACCAAATGAGGATGTCTGCTTGGTACAGATTTGCTATAAGCCAGAGTTATCATGGTCAGTGTCTTAGAGTGACCTGGCCATTGCATTATTTTCATTTCTTTCTTTTCAGAGCCAAAAAGAGTGGCAACATTGCTCATTTTTCTTTCGCACAGATCTGTAGCAGATCTCATCTTCTCACAATCACAGAGATGTTTGTTCTGCATTCAGGCATTTTTCTGGTCACATTACACAATTCTGAGTTTATTTTATAACTGTATCATAGCGACTTCTCAATCTGTATGTTATTGGATCTCAGGTCTACATTCTGTGGTCAAACCGTATTAGTGAAATCATTTTTACAAGCTTTTAATTTAGCTATGACTGTCACATAACAGTGATATAGCCAGAATATACCCAATATAAACTTCATAAGGTATAATGTACAGTCATCATTTCTAAATAAACCCTGATAGAGTGATCAGGACTTGGAGGGGACTAGACGACTCGTGAAAGGGGTTTACTTTTACTGTATTCACAGACTGACTGTGTTATTACCAAACTAACCTGCCAAATAAGTAAATAAATGGATATCAAATATTGATTGAAATTGAAGTTGAAATTATTTGATCAAGTGAGAAGAAAGAGTGAACTGAATGCTATTAAAAAAAATGGACCAGCACAAAGCAGGGTCAACAATCAAATACACAGATTAGCAGTCAAACAAACATTTGACAGACAAAAATAGCCATATTTTTATCCATTTTATAAAACCGAGGAAAAAGTCAGGTTAGTCTCAACCCTCCTGAAAAAGAGTCAGTCAGACAGCAAGTTCCACAGAGACAGTGTGAGACCCAGACCAAAGGATAATCCACTGTGGATGAAAAAAGATTATCCACTGAAATTTGGCATAGAGTATGTCTTTCCACCATTTTGATTAATGGGAGCAGGGTGAGATTGGAAAGATTGAATTACAGATGTTCTTTTCAAGATGGGACTGGATTTGGTGTTAAGTCATTCTTATCTAGGACATATTAAGACTGGGTTCAGACTACACTAGTTTTTAAATACTACCTGATTTTGAAATCTGGTTGTAGCATACACATAAGGAGAATATTTACAGATTTCCCTCTCTCAAATCTCAAACCTGCACACACTACAATATATTAAGATTATCGTGCCAGAGCTCCTCACGTGTTCCAAATAGATTGGTTGGAACAAATAGTGTTTTCTTTTTCTTCAGCTCTGACTTCGCGTGCAGCCGTGCACAAGCACAAAACCTCACAACACCCTCCCCCTGTCGGTGATTGGTTGGAACACTATTTGTTTTGGTTTTGAGTGTTTGGCTAAACCATTTGTTTTTGTGTGCAGATCTCAGAGCCTAGGCTGCCTACAGAGACGCGTTTTTTTTGACGGCATGCTTATGGGGCGGGCAGCTAGCGGATCGTTAGGAAAGATTAGATGAATGTGATAAAAATATTTTTTGGGCCTGAAATCACTGATACCACCTTTAAGGGCCAAAATGTTTACCGTTGCTTGGCAACACCCTCAGCATGTTAGCCTATAGCTCTAGCAGCTTTCTACACTCAGCCTGGTCAGCCGGTAAGTTCAAAACCGAGGTGATTTCTTCTCAGCTCTTCTCTTTGCCCATACGATTGTGGTACGTTTTCTAAGACATTGTGTTGTTGACAGGTAGGGAACGTCATGTTTTTGCCGTTTCAAATGTTTCTCTCATTCACCTCTTATTGGCTATTGTGAAAGTACTAACATAATCATAGTCATAACCACCCTGATTTAAAATCCTAAATATCAAACATGTTTTATATCACTGGGGGAGCCCGATGTGTCCTAAAGCAGATTCAGAGGTTTAAAATTAAATCTGACAACGCCTCAGATAATCTGTGCTGAACATCGGAACCGAACAAGGTCCGGAACAAGATTTTTTCTCAGATTGTCGGGAGGGGTAAATCGGGGTTAAATTGGCCTAAAACTCCTGGGGCCGGTTGCACCAGCTGTGCATTAGTTACATCTTAGCCTAGTTGTGATGTAAAGTATTCTAAGTTACAACTTACGCATTACTAAATATTTTTGCGTTGCACCTTTCAATTTAGTTTAAACATATATATTAACTAAATATTTACAGAAGCCTTCGACCAGGAGTAATGATTGGAATAAAACAGCAGATTGTTTGATTTGCAATAATCTCATGTTTTAGCCACCTGACAGACTTCAACTTCAGACATATATGATGATGTTGACATTTACACTCGTGTACATTTTAAGAGAGAGAACTTTATGTGAATAAATGACTTGTCTTGCGGCTCTTCAACACGAACCGGATGTAAACAGAGTGTGCATTGCTCTGTGTTGTAGGCTACATGGCAAATAAAATCAATCATAATAAATAAATGTCCAGTAGCAAAAAGTATTTGAGTGAATATAGTTAGTTACTCTACGTCTGTATCTTTATGGCTACTTTGTACTTACAGTGTAAACGTTGCTAATATCTTATAATAATCTAATAATCTATACTCAATTTGACTACATTTTGAACAAGTACGCTTCTTTACTCAAATAAATTTGAAATGAATAATGCAATTACAACATTACATTTTGCATGGCACCTAACTTTTTTTGCAGCAGTTTATTTGTGTTTCAAAACAAGCGTTATCGGCATCAACAGGGCATTGAAGGTACTATGTCTTGTGTGATTATGTGACTACCCTGTAGTCTGAGCCCGGCTTAAGTCTTGTTTAGTTTATTTCTTCTACTTACAGCTACTGTCTTCTTGTGATCAGTAACGTAGACTGATCGGTATTAAATGTGTTAAGATACTCTTACTAAGTTACTAGGTATTGAAAGGAATAGTTCACTCAAAAATGTTAATTCTTTCACCATTTACCACTCATGCTGTTCCAAACCTACAGTATATGTGGGTTTGTTTTCAGTGGAACACAAAAGCAGAAACTTGTACAAGAAGAATCTTTATGCAGCTCTCCCAATACAACAACACTTCCAAGAAAAAAAAATACACATACAAAAATCTAAATAAAAGTAGTCTATGATGTGTGCCATTTGGGATAGGGCCTGTGTGAGCAAAGGTGATCAATGGAAGCTGGCACAATTTTATCATAAAAATTGCTTAAATATCAGATTGTTTTTCTCCAAAACTAAATGGAAATGGCAATTGTTATTGCCATTATATTCAATTTATCCAAGTAAATTATTTTTGCATGAACAATACCTTTTAAAGAAATAGGGGAAACACACTTCTCTATATTAATTTGTGGGTTCAAATGTTTGTACTGAGAATGCATGTAACTAGAGAGACTGATGCATATCAAATTTCAGTAATTGGTAAAACTGAGTAGAAATCCTCCTTCTGTGCTCACACCCCTTCTCAGCAGGACATCCAAGCTGAGGAACTTGCTGACTCAGCACTGGAAACAACCTCATCCTGCCCCACCCCTCCAAGTGGATTCAC
This sequence comes from Scardinius erythrophthalmus, assembly GCF_964197995.2. Lineage (NCBI taxonomy): Eukaryota > Metazoa > Chordata > Actinopteri > Cypriniformes > Leuciscidae > Scardinius > Scardinius erythrophthalmus. The sequence continues at coordinate 22,347,628 of NC_138238.1, read as the reverse complement.
CATCCCACAAACAGCTCCTCACATCAGGAGATCTGCAGTCTATTGTTTTATGCTGTCTCCACCCTATAGCCAACCAACACGGACACTTCATGAACCCCAAACTGCACACAACAACAAAAGTGTTGTGTACTGTGAAAAGTTTTATGAGAGTTTTAGGTTAATTCAGCCCATTTCTCTCTGCTACTGACAGGAAAAAGTGGCTGCTGTTTTAAAGAGTGTGTGGGTACCTTCTTCTTCCAGGCATTTTCACTCTCCTGCAGCTGGGAGTAACGGTCAGCCAGGGAAGCCTGGACGACATCGTTTTGCTTATTCTTCTTAAGCTTGCCCCAGTAATCGTCTTCACCGCTCTTAAACTCTGCCAGCCTGCCAAATGTAGAGGGAACGTATTATAGAAACAGACATAGAAAGTGAACTTTTCACTAAAGCAGCTTCTGTGTTTACACTGTGTCAGCAGTATAACAAACATCCCATCAATAGACTTTCGTGGGACTTTTGTTTGGACTTTTCATTCAAAGCTGGGTAAAAGGTAAAAACTGAAGTTAGAAGTGCATGATATTTTTAATCAATATTCATACTTTTCTACCTGTAAAATCTCCGTAACAATATAATTTTTTTTTTATGCATAGCACTTTAAACTATTCAGACAAACATGAAAATTAAGGAAAATAAAATATATATATATATATATATATATATATATATATATATATATATATATATATATATATATATATATATATTTTTTTTTTTTTTTTTTAAATAAGTAAAATTGCAACCACAAAACAGCAGTGAATAAATATAATAAAATAATAATATTATTATCATTTTTAAACAAACTTTTAAACAAATAATCAGCAATCAATCATAACAGTTTTATTAATGCATCTGGCAGATTATTTTTTCCAAAGCAACTTCCGTTGCATACATATTAACAGTTCATGCATTCCCCAAGAATCGAACCTATGACCTTTGCATTGCTGGAGCCATGCTCTACTGTTTGAGTTACATGAATGCTTTTAAGCATTAAAACTCCCTTTCCCATCATACCTCTCTTTGAGGGAGGAGCTCATGCTCCCGTCCAGGCTGCTGTCTAGCTCCTCCCCTTCTTCAGATTGGGAGATAGACGGGGTTTTGTCCACAGAATCTGGGGAAGGAGTGCGAGAAGTCTCTCTCGAGTTGCTTTTCTCTCTCTGCAGCATCCTCTCGTCTCCATCCTCCTCTTCCTCCTTGTCATCCTCAACCTCTTCATCCTTGGCCTTCTTTCCATCAAGAACAGTCAGCTCCTTGCAGGTTTTGATGGCAGGAGTTGTGATACACTCCAGCTCGGCGTGTTCGGAGTCCAGACTGGTTGAGCGGCTCTTCTTCAGGATGCCTTTTATGTTGCGCTGACCTGAGTCCTGTCTCTGTAGTACTGGCATGGCAGCTTTTGGTTCTTCATCCACCTTAAGAGCTCCAGAAGAAGCAATCAGTTCTTCTGTGCCCACAGAACACTGCCTCTCTCTCACTTTCTGCTCATTCTGTTTAGCCTAGAAGACAATGCAACAAAAACAAAAAAAGAGGGGATCTTATTTGAACCCCTTTGGTGCAAATTTTGGTAGGTGGTTTGTTGTAGATGTTTTTTGTTTCTTAAAGACTGATGATATTTTTGTCTCATGACTAGTGAGTATGAGTGTTAAAATAGAATTGTTTTGCTATTAAACAGCATTAGGGCCCTATCATACACCCTGCGCAATGCGGCACCAGGCGAAACTCAAGTGTTTTTTGCAAGTAAGTTTCAGCCCAATGCAGTTATCATTTTCACGTCCTGTGCCACATTGTTTAAGTAGCAAATACATTTCTGCATTACATTTCTTCAAATACAAATTTGTGCGCCCATGAGTGTGCTGATCTGAAAACGAGGTGTGTTCAGGCGCATTGTTGATGCGTTGCTATTTTGAGGCAACTGAAATAGACTGCACCATTGACCAATAAAAACCTGGTCTAAAGTCAATGGCGCAATTTAAAAAAGAAAAAAAAAAATTAAAGGGCGCATTAGTAATATGCACCTATAGGAGGGTGCAAAACGCGCGTACACTGCTTATTTACGCAGTGCAGTAGCACACAAACATGACAAATATAAAAAATAAAAGGATTACAATGTAAAAGATTATTATTGTGTACATAAGATATGGTGGAATCCAGCTTGTCCTGTAAATGGTCTCCTCGCACACAAGCAGATCCGTTTGCTCTCTGGATAAGCTGAACGTCTTTCTGCTTGCAAATTCGGCCATGTAAATAACAGTCCGCCATGGCGCGAGCGCAATTGGCTTTTAAATGGAATAGGAGATGAGACTCTGATTGGTTTATTGCACATTACACCCAAAACACCCATTACTCATACAAGAGAATAGGGACAACCCTTTTAGACCATGCGCCAGGCACGCCGACCATTTTTCCCGTCATTAAACTAGCAAAAGTGGATTAGGACACGCCCAAAGTGCACTTGCGCTGTGCGCTTTGCACTTTAGACCATGCACTTAGATCATTAAAATAGGGTCCTTAGAGTTAAGTTCAAGTCAAATTCATGAAATAATTGTTTCAAAACAGGTAAGTTGTAACTTTGATGCAATGATTTGTTTGCGCCAACTCAAAAATGTTTTTTTGTATGTATTAAAATGTATATTTGGCTATGGAGAGAGATCACAGCTTATGAAAGATCTTGCCAGCAAATAAAAGAAAATTGAAACAACACTGTGTCTGTGGCTCTCATTTTGGGCTAAAACAAGCGCTGACCCTTCCATTCTTCCTCAAAATAGGCACCCAAACTCTCTTTCTCTCCCAAAAAGGAGAAAGAAGGATATAAAGAGGGGCAAAAGAAAAACAGTGAGAGTGAAAGAGTGAAAAACATGGTTGGTGGTCTGTTTAACAGCAGCACAACCACACACCCCTCAGGGAGGAACACAGAAACACAGTGACCCAGAGAGAAAGAGAGAGAGAGACAGAGATAGAAAGAGAGGAAGAGAGAAAGAGAGAGAAAGAGAACAACAGGTGGGTTGAGTCTCATGATGTCTGGAGCCACTACTGATCACGTGTACAATACAGGAAGATGAGGAGAAGTCATAGAAGCACATATCTGTTGTAATTTTAATTATTACTCAAACAAATCAAGAGAAAAATCAACTCATATGCATGGTTTATGCGGGTTTATGTGAGCAGAGTGCACACATGCACATGGTTGCAAGGTTGGGAAGATTAAGTAAAACATTGGTAAGAAAATGTATCCACTTAATAGAAAAGCTCTGATTGGGTGATTTAAAATGTGATTAATAGTGCAGCCCTAATTTTAAGGAATCTGCTGATGCTTTACTATGATAGCAAACAACATTAACACACAATGCTGATTAACAAAGCTCTTCTAGAGAAACCAAATTGAAGCCAAACCAAACTTTTTTTTTTTTACTGATTATCTAGAAAATATTCATTGTGGATACGATAAATTATGAAATTCTCTTCAATTTGAGGGGTGCAGCATGACTGCTTACCATTTCTTCCCTCACATTCTCATTTTCCTTGTTTCTCGCATCCTGCTCTCCTGCAGTGAAAGGTTGAAAGTGGGAGATCTCATCCTGTCTGAAATGTATTCTTTCTCCAGAACTTTTCGCACCCTCACCTGAGGAGGAATGACTGCAGAGAGAAGATATATTTGGTAGGGATCTCATTTCATAATCAAATTTATTATTGTATATATCATTTTATTACTTGTTCATTCAAAAAGCTGAGTATGTGTGATTAGTGGAGATTAGCGGATGCTATGTGTCAAATAAATAAATGAAAACAGATGCTCTGACATATAATGTTGTATGAGGAATCAGACTGCTTTCCATAAAGTTAATCATTGTGACTGTTTACACATATTAAGGGGTGAGTCATAGAGATGTCTGCCGCCAAACACTGAAAGCAAAAGAGCATTCGGTCCAAATTCCACAGATTCAACACTCAACTCAAACATATACACAAACAGAACATATAATCTACACTATTAGCTCACAATAGCTGACAAGAAAACACACAACTAATATTGATAACACACACACCTAAAACCACACACATGCAATCAACCTCATGTTTTACAACAGTGATATTTGATATTAGTTTATCCTTAAATCTGACCAGCAAATCAAAAGTCAATTTTTGCACACACACACACACACACACACACACACACACGTATGTATCGACGTCAGGGCCATCAGTTAGAAAGATCGCTCTAATTGGCTATTTAATTTTGCAAACGATAATGAGAATAAAATGTGCATAAGAAAAAAAGCGAAAGTAATGAAAGCAAGTAAAGAAGTCAAGAGGGCACAGACAGAAGGTTGTTCTAATTTTACATCATCTTACCTGAGCATTGCAATACACTAATATTTTCATTATCATCGTGAGCCGCCTGAAATGAAGAAAATGATCAGCATGATTGATAGTTAAAATGTTAAGCCAGCACTGCTTTGTCTACGGTTTGTATATCTGCAGTGCTAGTTTCGGTTTCCCTTTTTGATGCAAAGCACACTCTGGAAACTTTAATTTTACATTAACAGTATTAACGATAGTTTTGAAAAGTTGCTATGGTCTACTGTTTGATCACAAATTGTGCACATTGTTTTATTTTAATTTAATAGGCTTAATTAATTTAATTTAATTGTTAGTTGAATTTTCATGAATTTGTACCCCTTTATGGCTTAAATTCATGGTTGTAAAAACACTTTATTTATTTTAATTTTTTTTTACATGGTCTCCGATTGAGATAAATAATTTGAGTTTGAGACCACTGTTTAGTCAAAGCTATCTGTGTGAATCCAAAACCTTTGACCCAGGACTACACCGAGAAGATAAAAACAGACAGTTAAGATCTAAAAGTGAAGCTCACAGCAAACTGTGGGCCAATGAACCAAAAACATCTACAACACACACACACACACACACACACACACACACACACACACTGAAAATCTATGCAACCCAAAAAGTGCATAGGACCTGGGTATTGTAGATGTACACCACATCAGACTCCACACACACAATCTTTCAGACCCCTGCTGCGAGAATGGAACCAGATGAGATCCAGAAGTGTTGAGTCTAAAGTTCCGACAAAAAGTCACTTTTATTGCAGACCTCTGTCTTTTGTACAGTAACACTCTATCAAATCCCTAAAACCAGCCTTTAGAACAGCAGCTTTGGTGAAATATCCATCCCAGAAGCCCTTGACCTGTAATTGCATGAGACATTCATACAGTCCAGACTGGGACCAAGAAAGTCGGTAATATGGAGTGCTTGGTCATGAAGCAGCCATCGAGTGAAGGGTAGCAGCGATCTGTTCTTTAGTTTAAAAAGAAGACCTTCAATCTTTAATATATCAGCCTCACTATGTCTAGAAACATGCAAGTGTGTCAACCACACAAAAACATACACTGAAAATAAACACACACACACACACACACACACACACACACACACACACACACACACACACACACAAAGTATTTATTTGATACAGTGGCTAAATTAAAAAGAATTAAAGCTTCTACTTCGGAAGTTTCCATAGAGCATAGCAGTAATGACTGCTTTATGAATGACTGTATGAACTTCTTTACTTACAAGATTGATAATATTAGAGAGAAAATTATAACTATGCAACCGTCTACTACAGTATTGCATCAGGCAGTGCATTGTAGTGTCCCTGAGGAAAAATTCCATTCATTCGTTGCAATAGGAGAGGAATAATTGTCTAAACTCGCAGTTGTATTTTAGACCTTGTACCGACTAAGCTACTGAAAGAAATGCTTTCAGAGGTCATAGATCCTCTTCTTAATATCATTAATTCATCTTTGTCACTAGGATATGTACCGAAAACTTAAGCTGGCTATTATTAAACCCCTTATTTAAAAAGAAAACGCAACTTGATCCTAAAGAATTAGTCTATTACAGGCCAATCTCTAATCTACCCTTTTTGTCAAAGATACTACAAAAGGCAGTATCCCCACAACTATGTTCCTTTTTAGAAAGAAATGGAATCTGCAATGATTTCCAGTCAGGATTTAGACCGTACCACAGTACTGAGACTGTTCTCATTAGAGTTACAAATGATTTGCTCTTATCATCCGATCGTGGTTGTATTTCTGTATTAGTGCTACTCGATCTTAGTGCTGCATTTGATACCATTGACCACAACATTCTTTTAAATAGACTAGAAAATTATGTTGGCATTAATGGAATTGCATTAACATGGTTTAAATCACACTTATCTGATCATTATCAGTTTGTAGCAGTAAATGAAGAGATGTCTTATCAATCAGAACTTCAGTATGGAGTACCACAAGGCTCAGTACTAGGACCGTTGCTGTTCACCCTGTACATGCTACCCTTGGGAGATATCATAAGGAAGCATGGGATTAGTTTTCACCGTTATGCCGATGATACTCAGCTCTATATCTCTTCGCGCCCCGAAGAAACTTGCCAATTCAAGAAATGAACGGAATGCATAGCTGACATAAAAATTACCATGACTAGTAATTTCATATTACTTAATTCTGAAAAAAAAAACAACAGTTTTTAATAACTGAACAAAAAAACCTTTGCACGTACAAACCTAGAATACTGTCTAACAATTGATGGCTGCTCTGTCAAGTCTTCGTCGACGGTTAGGAATCTGGCTGTGCTCTTTGATACCAATCTTTCATTTGAAAGCCACGTATCTAGCATCTGTAAAACTGCATTCTTCCATCTTAAAAATATATCTAAATTACGACATATGCTTTCAATGAAAAATGCGGAACAATTAATTCATGCGTTCATGACCTCAAGGCTAGATTATTGTAATGCTCTTATGGGTGGTTGCCCTGCACGCATAATAAACAAACTACAGCTGGTCCAAAACGCAAAAGCTAGAGTTCTTACTAGAATCAGGAAGTATGACCATATTAGCCCAGTTCTGTCAACACTGCATTGGCTCCCTATTAAACATCGTATATATATTTTAAAATATTTCTGATTACTTACAAAGCACTAAATGGTTTAGCTACCCAGTACTTGAGTGAGCTCTTAACGCATTATAGGCCTTCACGTCTATTGCGATCTCAAAAATCTGTCCAGTTAATACCTAGAATATCAAAATCGACTGCTGGCGGTAGATCATTTTCCCATTTATCACCTAAACTCTGGAACAGTCTCCCTAACATTGTCCGGGAAGCAGACACACTCAGTTTAAATCTAGACTAAAAACACATCTCTTTAACCTGGCATACACATAGAAAATTATACATTCATATTATTCAAATCAGTTAAATGATTATTAGGTTGCATAAATTAGGTCAGCCGGAACTGGGAACACTTCCTATAACACCCGATGTACTCGTTACATCATAAGAAGAATGGCATCTTGCTTATTCCGAGGTTTACTGTAATCAGCTGGATCCAGGCTGTATCCAGATCAGATGAAGGACCTGGGCCTAGACACGACCACAACGCATCCCTGAAGTGTCAGCAGAGGTTGTGTCAACTAGACTCTCCCCTGTGAAGGCCTCATCGACACGACAGCCATCAGCACTGATCCTCAACAAACCCGTCCCCATACCGGTGTGATGAATCTGATCTTCAACCAGATGGAACTGGATAATATTCTGATTGTTCCAATCCAATCGGACTTCTGGCCTATAATGCTGCCTGAATCATAATCATACACTGTTGGCTCATTGGCCAGAGGAGAACTGGCCCCCCAACTGAGGCTGGTTTCTCCCAAGGTGTTTTTCTCCATTCTGCCACCTGATGGAGTTTTGGTTCTTTGCCACTGTCCCTTTTTTCGCCTATGTCGCCTTTTTTCACCTTTGTTGCCATTGGCTTTTGGCTTGCTTAGTTGGGGACATTAAATTTAACATTTTATTTAATATTCAACAATAATATTGATCTGCCTGCATTGACACCATTATATGAGAACTGAACTGAGCTGGATGATGACATCACAGTTTTGTCCAGAGCAGCTATATGTATAAATTAACTAAATTAATAACTTTTTTACAACAAAAATGAAACATCACTGAACTTACTTAAGATGGACTGTGACGCTGTTTTCTTCTGGAAATAAACTTTATTGCATTATTTTTCTGTTATCTCTGTAAAGTTGCTTTGAAACAATCTGTATTGTAAAAAGCGCTATATTATTAAATATGACTTGACACACACACACAGAGAGAGAGAGAGAGAGAGAGAGAGAGAGAGAGAGAGAGAGAGAGAGAGAGAGAGAGAGAGAGAGAGAGAGAGAGAGAGAGAGAGAGAGAGAGAGAGAGAGAGAGAGAGAGAGAGAGAGATGCTTATCTGACAGACAGGCATTTTGCATTCATCTGCTATGACTCACTGCCTTCCTGGCAGGACAAAGATCAACACTAAACCAGCACAGAGGATTACAAACTTCCAAAACTAACCTTGTGTGAATCAACACAGAGGGACTGTATGCAAATGAAAGGGATAGTTCAGCCAAAAATTATCATTTACATACCCACAGGTCATTCCAAACCTGTATGCATTTATTTCTTACATGGAACACAATAGAAGATATTTTGAAGACCCCAGTGTGTTCAGTGTGTATGCTGAACTAACCCTTTAACTTGAACTAGTTAACAAAATATTACCTGGTGGACACTTTCCTCCTCTCACTGATATGCTCTACATTGTAGGTAGTGTCATCTGCTTGGTTCTTTGGGGTGGCAGAGATGTCTGTCTTCTCCAGACCCTGTTGGCCAAAGGAAAACAAAATACAGGAACTTCAAATCTGAAAGAAAGGAACCATGGGTACTTTCCACATCAAACTAATCCTCCAGGGATGGTCCAATCAGAATCTCACAATTAGCCATTCAGAGCCAGGCGGTTTTGTGTGTGTGTTTTTTATTTTTTTTTTTTTTTTTTTTTTTTCACAAAGCCTAGGCAGAGCCAGAGGGGCTGCAGGGACCTACAGGCACGCACACACACACAAGCTGGGAAAAGCTGTTGTCTTAAGATTGAATGAGGCCTGTGGGAGAAAGGGGCTTGTGGGAGGACGTAGAGGTCAGAGTAGTTTTGACTGCTCTCAATTCAATGTGGAAACTTAGGCGATACTCATTTAATAAATATCAAAAGAAATGTTTTGAGTTAAATACAAGTTAAGCTCAGTCAAAAGTACCTGTGGCTGTGCTTTTCACAGAAAAAAAAAAGTACCTTGTGTTTACACTTACAATGAAAGTCTATAGGGCAGGATTTCTATTTGTCAATGTAACTCTAACCAATTAAAATGTTTAGCCATATTCCGGACATTATTCAAAAGGAATTGCAAATTGTATTTGCAATTGCGTTTTCAAATTGTGGACGCATAAAATGTGACATAATCCAAACGCAAATGCAAATCGCGCATTACCGTTTGCATTTTCGTTTAAGCGAACGCACAGTGACTGCCAAATTTAAAATGGAAATGCAAAGTCCGTTTGCAACTGTGTTTCCCATATCTTACGAGTCTTGACCCTGTCATATTTAAATAGCAATTTCAATTGACCGTTCGCAAAACCCCGCCCTCGAACAGTCCTCGTCCAATCCTAGCTCAGCAACTGTAACTAAGGAGAAGGACCTCCGTCAAACATTGCGATTTCAGCAAGAAGGTGAAACGATGCGCCTATGCACCTGCAAGTCTGACTCCAGGTACCCCAAAAGTTTAAAAGAGGGAGGTGTCGTTTTTTTTTTGCCTTTCCAAAGCCCAGGACCCAAGCGGAAAGATGCCGACAATGGATTAAGCAGTGTGGGAGACCTCACTCACAGCTAAATGCCTCGAAGATTAATAAGCATACATATGTCTGCTCTAAGGGAAGTAAAGCTAGCGAGCTAACTTAGCATATCAATTATCAATAAGTAGTTTAAGTACTCTTACAACACTTTGCAGTTTTAATGATGTCCTGTATAAATAAATGACGGAGTATTTATTTTTATGTTTACACTGTTCGATCGCGCCCGTGCCTCTCTCTCTCTCTCTCTCTGACACACACACACACACACACTCCAGCATTGCAATCTTGACATCGGAGCCTGTTCATTATGCTGCGTTCACACCAAACGCGAATAGAGCATCAAATTCGCGTGTATCGCGTCTAGTTCGACGCTTTAACATTTTGAATCCATTCGCGCGTCCAAAGCGAATAGGACGCGAGCGAGCGAGTGCAGTATGAAATGTTTAAAGACACGTAGAACATATGCGATGATGAAAGGTTAAACTTGAGAGGTGGGGAAACTGTGTGCACAGTGAAGACCCGACATCCTTCCACGCTCGAGGTCTATGTGGCAGTCATAGCAACATTCCACGCTCCTGTGGCTGGCCAGTCCATAGTCAAGTCAAGTCACCTTCAGTTATATAGTGCTTTTAACAATATAGATTGCTCAAAAGCAGCTTTACAGTGATAATAGGAAATTACAGTAACAGAGATTGTTTTCGCTTTATAGCAGCTCTAGAAAAAAGTTATTGTCCAGCAAAAGTTGGTTTTGATTGATTGATTCACTTCCGTTGCAAAGATCATTAGTTAATAACTTATTTGTTGTGTTGCTAACACAACACCGTTCTAACAGAAAACACTCAACGCACTCTGGTCCATATGCAGGAACAACCTGGTTGTTTGCTTTCTGAAGGGGTCCAAAAGGCTAAACCCACCTCGCCCCTCAAAGGTTCCTACATAGTCCATTTCGCTAAAGAACCCCCTCCTGCTAGCCATAGCATCGGTCAAACGAGTGGGTGATTTGCAAGTGCTCTCTGTGAATGCTTCTTGCCTTGAGTTTGGGCCTCATGACTGTAAAGTCATCCTCAAACCAAGACATGGCCATGGCTACCTAAGGTGCTCTCTACTCCGTTCAGAGCACAGTTCATTACTCTCTCTGCTCTTCCACCTCTGAGGGCGAGCAGGACTCACATTTACTCTGCCCTGTTCAGGCCATAAGAGTATATATTGAGCGCTCTTCCCAGTTCAGGCAGTCAGAACAGCTCTTTGTGTGCTTTGGAGGCCGCACCAAGGGCATCCGGTCATGAAGCAAAGACTTTCCCACTGGATAGTGGATGCAATTGCGCTAGCTTATGCCTCAATGGGCCTACAGTGCCCCATCTGAGTAAAAGCACACTCCACCAGAGGTGTGGCCTGGGCATGGTCCAGCGGAGTGTCTGAGTCTCTTAGTGTTGTATGGTTACCTCACCCTAATTTATCCTTGGCGCCCTCTGAGCCCTTGTTCAAGCGTCCTGGGCCAAGACCTTAGAACGATTTCTGCATTTGAACCATATCGATGGAGAATGTACTCTGTTACTAACATAACCTTGGTTCCCTGAGATAACAGGAACGAGTACTACATAACTTGCAGTCAAATTGACCTGAATTATGGCAGAATGCCCGCATTATATAGAGGGGTAGCCCCGCCCATTTTGGCGAGCTCTGGCAGGCTTTCACGCCATAGATTCGTGCAGCTACGCTGCTCAGCCATTGGTTGGTGCAACTCCACAGCTCGACCATCGGCTCATGCAGTTTCACTGCGTGATTCTATAAGGTTCAGTAAATAAGAGAAAAATAGCAACGTCTAGCAACGCAGCACTTGTTCCCGTTGTCTAGGGGGTCCAAGGTTACGTTAGTAACCAAGAACGTTTTCACTGATGCAAATGAGACAATAAGTTGATAGGTTTTTGATGACAAAACCTGTAACAAAAATCTATTGACCTTTTCGTCATGAATGAGATGATGTCAGAGAGGGATGATTTGGGAAGAGATTCAATCACAAATAATCTCTGTGTGGTAGGAAGATTAGATGCACACATTTGAATGGTAATGTATCTACCGGGCAGGTTAATAGAATACAATTGCTGCATGTCTTATAAAATGCTTAAAAATGTCACCATCTGTGAGAAAGAGGAAAATGGACATATCTGGATAAATTACACATTTGAGGTCAAGGAAAACAAGACCATTTTTAAACTGTGTGGAGTGACAATCTCCAGGAAAACAAAGAATTTTATATTGGCTCGACAATGAACCGGGATACATTTTATCATGCATTTGCATATGGTCTGCCAATTTAAACAATAAAGCAACTATTTAAGCACAAGACGCGAAAGAGAACTCAATTTGAGACGGTTGAGCCACCTCTCTAACAGCACAAGTGCTAAATTTAATTATCTTTTGCATCTTATTACGCTTGAAAGGACAAATACACAAAACTGTCATTTAAACAGTCGGTTATGTCTAAAGTGAAAGTAAAACAATTGGCAGAAAATCAGATATGTATCATTGGATTTGTGCATTAAAGGGTTAGTTAGTTCACCCTTTAAAAGTAACCAATGTCAGAAACGGCAACGGAGGCGATTCTAGGGGTAATTTTAAATAAATAGCCATTAAAACATTTAATATTAGCCTATGCTCGTCTTGTAAGTTTATGATAAAAAAAATGTAAATGTGAACAAAAACAGTTGTTTTTAACAATTTAACAATTGTTGTTTCGTTATCATTAAAATATGAAAAATTAAAATGACAGGTAAAAAGATAATGACAGAATTTTTTCGACCCTGTCCGTCAAAATAATGGACAAAGCGAAAGTCTAACTCTAGCTCTGTATTAGACCTACTTGACAAACTTAAAGCACTATTTCATTTGTATCTTTGTTCTATTTTATTTTATTTAATGACCGGTATATTTTATTTGACAAAGTATTCTTGTGATATTTAATCGACTAAAACTAGACTAAAATTAAAACAATTCAGATGACTAAAATTAAAATGGCATTTTAGTCAAAAGAAAAGTAAATTATGTTTTCTTAATTTGCTGGTGTTTTTTTTCTATTGCCATGGGTTTTCTGCCATGCCAGTAGACAACACATGTGCTGCAAATACTCAATGCAACCAAATACAGAAACACACTGCAAATAGCACGGAAATGTTTCAAGGGGACCCCAACAAGTGACAAACCTGGCTGGGACCACTTATTGCTACTCGTCAGTGGTGTTTGTGATGACCAGAAAGGTGTTTTTTGTTTGTTTTTTTTAACATTTTTATATATGTGCGTAGTGAGCATTTGTAGCGCATTTTTGTATCTGGTCTTTTTTCTATGTGCATGTGTTTTCTTCATGCGTTTCTTTATTTTCGATGTACGTTTTCCATTCATGTGTGAACCCGGTTTCTATGTTCATAAAAGTTTTGCTTGTTTTTACAAATATAGGGACAAGTCAGTTTTTATTGTCTGGTTATAGACAGCATGCCACAGATACTGTCATCAGAGCTTGAACCCGGAACATTCCTTTAACTTCAGAATTCCCTTTAACACATGCAAGTAAGAAAAATCTAAATCATTCTCTTTTTCAAACAAGATTGTAACTTAATTATATAATACCTATACAATTCTTGAGGCTAAATTAGCATCTGAAGGGCTGTGAATAAACTTTTCTAGTCAATCTTTGACATTGAAGATATAGCGAGCCTTGTGTGCATGCAGACCCAATATGTTTTGGCCTTCTGGGTACAAAAACTATGGTGTTTTCATCCAACTTCGAGGACACCTGGACGTCTTCAACTCTTCAACTTCTTTTAACAAAACACAGCTGCATTACAGCACTCCATTTGGGACAACTTGAGAGCTCAGCTGACAACAATCCATTTAATTTAGTGTAACTCCTCCAAGATCATTTCCTGCCATGCCACGGACAGATGCTGACATAATAATCATAGTCAGAAGCTTACAACATAATAATACCAACATAATAATACCAACATAAAAGGAAAGACATGAATTTGCCTTTGGGGAGTAAAGTTGAGTCTCATTAAAATGATTTAAAATTTATATTAAATAAATGTTTTTTTCTTCTTTTTTTTACTTTTCATAGCTGTATATCCAGTAAAACTATTTGCATTAAAACCTAGTGTGTTTATGATTGTAATAATAAATTAAAATAATATAACAGTTTGCAATTTCAAGCAGCATAATGCACTGCTTTTATATAGCTAAAATAACTGGAAGCGGATGGCACCGGTAGCCTTGCACATTCATGTTACAAATGGCCACATGTGCTCTTACGTTAAATATAAGGTGGATAGTCTTTGATGGGAGGAAAGCACACTTCAACATAAAAAGACTTCAAAATGGACCAAAATCAGTCCATGCAAACTATACAAGAATAATTAGTTTAAATACTGAATTGTTCAAGAACAAAACACCACAACTGTTCAGTCACAATGTCAATTTGTATGCCAACCCAGAAGGCTAATTCACCAATTTGAATTTTGAAATTTGAAACTTGTGAAGATGCATTTTATATGAGGAGGAAGAGCTGGGAATTCTGTTTGGTGTCACTACTAGTGCTGAAATTATACATTCCACTTATATATCCTGTAAAATATTTTGATTGCAAGAGAGACAGAATGATAGGTTACACATGGTGACTATGGAAGCATATGGATAGCAATATTAAAATTTGAAATGTAATATGCAAAATGATAATGCAATATGTAAAATGACAATGCAATATGTAAAATGGCTATGCATTTCTGTATTCGAATTTACATTTTCAATTACATTTGTGCAACGTTTGGAGCAAAATGAAAATAAATTCTATTACATTTGCCATTTCATACACTAGTTTTAATATGTAAATTGAATACATATTTCAACACTTTATAAGTTGCAAAATTAAAATGAAAATGTATTAAAGAAATGATTAGATCTGTTTAACATGTTCAAGCAAAAACTGTAGCAAAATGATCATTTAAAATGTTATTTTTCTTAATTGCATTTACACTCAGTTAAGACACTTGCGATTGCATTCTCATTAAATGTCCCGCAATGAATGTAGCAAAATTCAATTTGCAAATTGAAAATGCATTCCGAGCCGATCACGTCCCCACCCTGTCCCGCTCTGTCAATCACTGCATGAAGTTGGCCCCGCCCCCACCCAATGCAAAACGTCGGCAAAATAGGCTCAATCGTTTTTACTGCGTTTGTAAAAAAATTTGTTTGTGCTGCTACGGTTTTTCCGATATTAAAAGAATATTTATAGGTCACCCAGCCCCCCACATGCTCCAAATAAAATAGTCTCGTTCGTTTGTGTTGGTTTGTGCCGGTTAAGGTTTTGTTTGTGCTGCTTCGGTTTTTAAGATATTAGACATTTAATTACAGGTGATGGCGTCACCAGCCCCTACCTGCTCCACATTCACACAAAATATTCTCGCATGTTTGTGCTTTGTTTGTACCGGTAAAAGTTTAGTTTGTTCTGCTTCAGTTTTTAAAATATTACACCGAATTATAGACGATGACGTCACCAGCACCCCGACCTGCTCCAAATTCACCCAAAATAGCCTCAATCGTTTGTGCCGGTAAACATTTATTTTGTTCTGCTTCGGGTTCTTAGATATTAAAATAATATTTATTGGTCATTCTGAGGTCACTCAGCCACTTGTAGGCTATTTGATTTAAAATGTACAAATTTGTATTTAAGTTCTCCAAATGTGGTTTAATATGAATACGGAAGGATCTGATGCTTTTAGGTTTGCTCTCATTACAAGTGAGTAAATTGTGAGTTGAAGACTGTAGAATAGACTGGTTTGGTTTTATTTGCCTTTATTTTGACAGCATATAGGAGTGAGAGCCTCAATCGTCTGTTTTGAAGTGAAGGTTCATTGGCTTCAATGTACAAACTTTGCACTGGCGAAGTTCTAAATGCTCCCAAGGCAAGTCGTAAGCCCTGGTGATGCACTGAGTCAAGCATCTGCTTATATGATTTTCCATAGTCCAGACGGGAACAGATTAGTGTTCTGTAGAGTCTCAAAAGAACAATGTAATCTGCTCTCCATTTTGTTTTTGCCAATACTTTCATTATATTCATAGCTTCAAGTCACTTGTTTTTTAGTGATTTCAAATGAGGAATGAAAGTCATTATGTTGTCAAATAGAAGACCTAAGTACTCGATTTCCTTAATCGGTTCTCTATTAATGAAGAGTTCTGGATCATGATGAAGGGATCGCTGGATACACAAATGAGTGCAAACTGTTTTTGATTTAGAGAACTTGAATCCATTTTCAACTGACCACTGATATATTTTGTGAATACATAACTGCAGTTGCCTTTCAATTGTACTCATGTTCTTCCCTCTATAAAAGATGCAGAGATCATCCACATATAGGCTGCAGAATATATTAGATCCGATGGCATTCTCAATGCTGTTTATTTTAATGCTGAAAAGAGTGACAGAGAGAATGCTTCCCTGAGGAACTCCAAGTTCTTGTTTGTGAATATCCGACAAGGTGGTTCCTACTTGGACTTTAACATATCTGCTAGCCAAAAAATTAGAAATGAAGATGGGTGATCATCCTCTAAAACCCATGTGGTAAAGATCTTTCAAGATTCCATATCTCCATGTTGAATCATATGCTTTTTCCAAGACAAAAAAGACAGCGACAACATGTTCTTTTCTAATGAAACCATCTCTGATGTAAGTTTCCAGTCGGATTAATTGATCCAAAGTGCACTTTCCACGTCTAAAGCCACATTGATAATACCTTATTTGTTTCTTCGACTCCAATGTCCAAACAAGTCGATTATTTATACCATTCTCTCCATTGTTTTACAGAGGCAACTGATAAGAGCGATTGGCTGATAGTTATTTGGTTCTTTTCCTGGTTTAGGTATTGGGATTACGGTTGCTTCTTTCCAGGAGGGTGGTATTTTATGAAGGTAAAGGAGTAGCAAAACTCGAGAGCACATAGATGTGAATTTGATAACTTGTACAAAAAATATTTCGTAAAACATTCGTCCTTGTACGCAAACATTTACACTCACAGCTCCAATGTGAAAACCTGTAAAATAAAAATCTGAAGCTGAATGTTAAAATTTGCACTCACAGACAATAGTCACAAACCTGTATTCTGAATTTGAAGCTGCAGACAAGTAGTCACAAATGTTTAAAATGCCATTCACAGAAATGTAAATGAAAGACACAAACTTGTAATATATATATATTTGCATATACTCTTCAAATTCGCAGTAGGCTACAACCTCAATTAGGCACTTGCAACTTAAATCTGTCACGGCAATTTCAAATTTCGCGCCTTGACTTTTACTCTTTTCGCGATATATTAGGTGCAAAACTAACTTGTGCACTTGAAACTCAGTGGCGGCGAGAGAGAAAGGAGGGCGGGAGCGGGGATGTTCAAAGGACCCTGTGTTTTATTGGTTGGCACCTAGCCAATGAAATGGGACTTCTATCTGTCCGGAAGGCTACAGAAAAGCAATTGAGAACAGAATATGAACGCAACGCGTTTAATTACGTTAAGCATTTTCCTCCCATTGAAAACCAAGAAAACGCTTAATGAGGCTTAAATGGACCAACAGTTATAAAAAAAAAAAAAAAAAAAAAAAAAAAAAAAACACAATTCATTATACATTATTAATAAAACACAGGCAGCAGGTTTAATGCACTGAACACAAATTTGCTTTCTTTTGTCATATTCTGGGCTCATCTGCTTTTCTGTAGTATGCCTAAATTAGTATGGTGTTTACTGAGTTTGATAATATAATTTGTTTCGTGACATAGCGTACAATAGAAGTCCCATTTCATTGGCTAGGCGGCAACCAATAAAACGGCTCCTTTGAACAGTCCCGCTCCCGCCCCCCTTTCTCTCTCGCCGCCACTGAGTTTCAAGTGCACAAGTTAGTTTTGCACCTAATATAATGCAAAAAGAGTAGCAAAAGTCAAGGCGCGAAATTTGAAATTGCAGTGACAGATCTGAGAAGTTGCAAGTGCCTAATTGAGGTTGTACTGCGAATGTGAATGTAAGATTAAATGCAAATATTTACACATTTGTGATTACTTGTATGCAGCTTCAAATTCAGAATACAAGTTTGTGACTATTGTCTGCGAGTGCAAATGTTAACATTCGACTTCAGATTTGTATTTTTTACAGGTTTTCACATTGGAGCTGTGAGTGTTCGCGTACAAGTACAAATATTTATTGTACAAGATCTCAAATTCACATCTACATGCTCTCGAGTTTTGCTACTCTTTTACCTTCAAAGTATTTGTCCAGAAGACCAGACTAAGTTGAAGTTATCCAAAAGAAGAGATAATATACTTTGGGGTAAGTGCATATGTGTATCAGACAATGAGAATATTTTACAAAACGAAACCATCATTAACACAGTCCAGCATCACATCGGCGCGACTCACAATAAAAGGTATCTTTTCCATGTTAATCAGAGTTTTTGTCCTAACCAGCCGCGACGGCGACACGGGACTGTGTTTGTTGTTCCAGCGCGACATTGCAGAAAAATAGAAACTGTTTCTAAAATAGAATCGTCACGTGTCGCCGTTGCGGCTGGTTAGGACAAAACCTCTGATTAACATGGAAAAGATACCTTTTATTGCGTGTTGCGGCGTCACGTCGCGTGTAGTTAGGAATACGGTTTTATATGTTTCTATATTTTTCTGCGACGTTATTAAAGTTAATAAGTTATTAAAGGAAATGTATTTTGATGTATTGACTAATATACTAAATAAAATAAGAACTTTAATGGAAAACATGGAAAATAATTGATTTTAATTACAACTCAGGTGTGTTGTCCAAAAATAATTTGTTAATGTATTTTAAATATGTTTAGTCTATAATATATACTTGTGCACTAATGCACTTGAAATGTATTTTTCCAATACATTTGCTTGTACATTATAATCAAGTACAACATATTGTTGACATTTTTGTCTGTTTCATACATAATATTTGACAATAAAATGTAATTTATGAGAGGAGTCTTAAAGGGGCATTCCACCCATAGGAACATTGTTTTCTATTGAAAGTGGGTCATATATGTAGTCGAAATGTAAAATAAATTTTGAATTTGGTGCCTTCGTGACCGAGGAAAGACAAAAAATAACTTCAGGACGCATTTGTATGAAAGACAACAACTCCCACAATGCACCACATTGCACAGCTCCGCAAGCCACTCCCACTAATCCAGAACAGTGCATATCTGCCTATAAGAGAAATCACTCTTCCGTCTACAAGGCTAGCTACCACCAGAGCTTGAAATTTATTTCACACAAAATGTCTAACGTTAGTTAGTTGGCGAACTCATTAGTGCATTACTCCTCGTTTGTATTTCTTTCGAAAAGGTGAATTATTGCATGGTACCGGGATGTTCAGTCAGAACATATGCGGTGCGAAACTAGGATAGTTCACAACACAAACGTCCGTGTCCTCGTCTGATTCAGAGATTTCGTCCAGGAGAAATTGTCATCATTGAAATTCTTTGCCGCAGACAGACTCTACCTCTGTGTTCGTAGTTGCATAGTGAGATCACCGGCGCCACCAGTCCGCCCTAACTCGAGCCAGTCCGGGCTCCTCGTCCGCGGCAGGCAGGTCTTCTGCCTCGGCTGCTCTTCGCTATAATGCGGCTTGTAAAGGTAGCCACAAACACCTGATTCAAGCATCAGACTTTCGAAATCCTCTTCTTCTATATCATATTGAGCACTCTCCTCCGCTATTGTCATAACTTTACATCTGTCTCCACAGCGCCTGTTAGCTTAGCTTCAAACAAGATGGAGGATATTGCTTTCAGTTTTAGAGAGTAAAGTCCCACCCACTGATCTGTAATAGGTCTGTAGCGTGAGCGGGTCCCGCCCCCTGGGAAAGATGAGAAACTAGTGCTTGTAGTCTCAACAGAAATCCCCCCCCCCCTTACACTTCCTCCGACAATGACGCAAAATGACGATTTTTGCGTCATTGTGGGAGGAAGTGTAAGAGGTAAATAACGGATTTCTCGAGGGCGCGCAAGATGGCGACCGTGGCGGTTGTAAATCTGTGAGGTCGGAAGGTTTCGTCTCCTAATTCCACGCCTTTGTGGTAACTTTTTTAATTTGATCGAGTAGCAATTCAGTAAACTTGTTTACTTCGCATTTGAACTGTATTTGGTGCAAATTATCTCATTAGTAAGTGTAAATCGCTGTTAACGTGCAAGCTGATTGACGTCACTGCAAACTATGGCTGGAAAACGCAAAGAGAGACAAAGTTCCAAGAAAGACACTCAAGAGTTGTGGATGGATGCTGAACAGGAAATTGCTGAGGTGCATAATTATGTACAAATCCAACAGCAACGTGAAGCTTTGCTTTCTAAAGGTTTGTCCGAAATTGATTCGGCTCCGCATACCCCCGATTCAAAGAAATCAAAAAACGAGCCATCTCTCCTCGACCTGCAAAACAACATTGTCAGAATGCTGACAGAAAAAATAAATGAAAGAGCTGACGGTTTGGAGAAAATTATTAAAAAAAATTCTGACGGGATCGAGGCTCTCCAAAAATCCACCGAATTCTTGTCTCGTGAGATTAACGACATTAAAGCAGATCTGATTGGACTGAAAACATCGAGTAGTACTCACGACAAGAAAATACTGGATCTGGAAGCTAAAGTGAACGAAATGGAAAGATATAGAAGGCGCTGGAACCTTAGGCTTTATGGTCTTGACGAACGTGAAGGCGAAGATATCAAACAGAAGGTCGTGGACATCTGCGCTGCAGTGCTTCCAGATGAAAAGGGAAAGTTCGTTACTGAGATTGACGTGGTTCATCGCGTGGGAAGGAGGCTTGATGTGAGCCAGAAGCCAAGAGCTGTGATTCTCCTGTTCAGATCCAGGCATATTAGAGATTTACTGTGGAAAAGTGCAAAGAAAAGCAGCTTTTTGAAGGAAAAGAAGTTGAGGTTTGCTGAAGATCTAACGGCAGTTGATAAAGAAATCAGGAGTCAGCTGTGGCCGAGTGTTGAAGCTGCACGAAAAGAAGGCAAGAGGGCTTATTTTGTTGGGATCAGAGCGTTTGTGGACGGGAAGGAGGTATTTGTGAAGTAGGCAATGACTTTTTTCTTCTGACATGTGAATGCAAAAGCCTACAGTTTGCTACCAGATAAGCATTCATGCTATGCAGGGGGGGTTTGGAGATGTAAACCTTTGTTCTGAAGTTCTTCTGTGAGTATGGGTTCACTCGCTGTTTTTTCTCTTAATGTTAGAGGTATGAGAAACTTAGTTAAAAGAAAAGCAATCTTTTTGTTTTGTAGAAAGTATTTTTGTGATTTTTATTTCATCCAAGAGACACATGCATCCGAATCAGACTTTCAGTTTTGGAAGAGCCAGTGGGGAAACGATATGTGGATGTCATATGGTAGCAATCATTCTGCAGGTGTTGCAATTTTGAAAGGTAAATTTAGAGGAAAAATTGTTAAAAGTTTTTCACATTCCTTGGGAAGATGGGTCATTTTGATTGTCGAATTCAACCAGCAATATTTTGTGTTAGGGAATATATATGCAACAAACAGTGTTATAAAGAATAAAAGTTTACTACAAGACTTTGAAGAAAAAATTAGATATATCTTGGATAGTTTTCCTGATGCTAAACTAATTCTTGGAGGGGATTATAATTCTATCTGGGATAATAACCTGGACTGTATTCCTCCTCGTGGAAATAGTTTAAATAATTTCAGTGAATTACATAATTTGTGTTTGGGATTAGATTTAATTGATATTTGGAGGATTCGAAACCCTACCAAAAAAGAATTTACATGGTGTTCTGGTGACAGAAGTAAACAGTCTAGGATAGACTTTTGGCTCATATCCAGTGTACTAGAAGATCAAGTAAGCCATGTTACTGTAGAAACCTCTGTCCTTACTGACCATAAAGTCATCTATCTAGTTATTGACTTATCTGGAAATGCTGATAATAATGTAAGAAAACGAACACACTGGAAATTAAATAAGGCAATATTGGAAGATGACCTGTTTAAAAAGGAAGTACAAACTATTATTTTGAGTTGCTGGAACAATGCAAAGAGTTCAAATAAATTTGGTAGCAATTGGGAGTACATGAAGTATCTTATAAGAAAACAAGCCATTATTAGAGGGAAAATAATAGCACAGGCTAAAAGGACTAGAGAGGAACAAGTAATAAAAGAGATAGTTAATTTGACAAGTAATAATGTAACGAATCAACAGGACAAACTCAGGTTATCTGAATTACAGTTACAGTTAGACGAGATGTATGAATATAAAGCCAAAGGGGCGTTTATAAGGTCTAGAGGGAAATGGCTTGAAGAAGGGGAGAAAAATTCCAGATATTTTTTTAATTTAGAAAAGAGAAACACTGAGCTAAATTCTCTATTAAAACTAAATATAAATGGGGAGGTATCTGAAGATCCTGTTAAAATTTCTAATTATATATCAACCTTTTATCAGACGTTATATAGTAAAGAGGTTGATGGCAACATAAGACAATTTCTAGATAGCATTAAAACAAATGCCAAATGTATAGATGAGGATTGTATGTTATTGTGCGACAAAGATATTTCTATAGATGAAGTTAGATCTGGGATCAGTAAACTTAAAGATAATAAATCTCCGGGTAACGACGGTTTGATTAGCGAATTTTACAAGGAATTTCAAGAACAATTATCTACATTTTTATTATGTGTGTTTAATGAAGCTATAGAACGTGGCGAGTTACCTCCATCATTACGCCAGGGATTGATTAGTTTGATACCAAAGGCTAATAAGGACACTACCCTTATCGACAACTGGAGACCGATTACTTTGCTTAATAATGATATTAAGGTATTTGCTATTATTTTTGCAGAAAGATTGAAAAACTGCTTAGAACAAATTATAGATGATTGCCAATCAGGATTCATGAAGGGCAGACATATAAGTAATAACATTCGTTTGGTTCTAGATTTAATTGATTATAATGAGTATATTGATAGTGAAAGTTTTATATTTTTTGTAGATTTTTATAAAGCATTCGACACTGTTAACCACAATTTTATGTTTGAGACTTTAGATTTTTTTGGCTTTGGTAATTTCTTTAAAAGGGCCATTTGTACGTTATATAATGGGTGTAATAGCTCAGTAAAACTTGCAAATGGTACTACCCCCAGATTTCTTTTAGAAAGAGGCATAAGGCAGGGATGCCCAATATCACCTTTTTTGTTTTTACTTGTAACTCAGACCATGACTCTTTATATTAAAATGTTTAAATTTAATGGCATCAGAATTTTAGAAAGAGAAATAAAATGCTGTCAATTAGCAGATGATACAACAATATTTGTTCGAGATTCATTAGAAATTAAAAGTGTGATTGATTGTTTAAATAACTTTTCATTAGTCTCCGGGTTAAAATTAAACTTAAACAAATGTGAGTTGTACCCGCTAAAAGATAGTGAACTTCTTGATATTAATGGCATCCCTGTAAAGAATGTTATTACCTATTTAGGAATCAAAATATGTAAAGACGAAAAGGAAAGGGGTCAGCTTAATTTTCAATCTGTAGTTCAAAAAGTTAAAAATAGATTTAATTTATGGTTGATGCGAGACTTGTCAATTAATGGTAGAATTCTTTTATCAAAAACTGAATGTTTATCTCGTCTGATCTATCCTGCTATTTCACTAGAAGTCCCTGATAACATAATTAAAGAAGTCGATAAAAATCTTTTCAATTTCATTTGGAGAAATAGAGCTCATTACATTAAAAAAGGTACCTTAACTAATTCGGTTGGTAATGGAGGTTTAAATGTGCTTGACTTCAGCACTTCAAATACAATTTTAAAAAATAGATGGCTAAAGCATTACTTTCAATACAAAAATAAAATTTGGTATTTAATTCCTAATCTACTTTTTGAAAAGATGGGTGGGGTTGCTTTTCTGTTGCAGTGCAACTTTGAAATCAGTAAGATTCCCGTTAGACTAAGTAATTTTCATAGGCAGGTGCTTCTCTCATGGATGCTTATCTACAAACACAATTTTTCTCCAAACAAATGTATAATTTGGAATAACCGGTATATAACATTTAAGCATAAAACTTTGTTTTTTCAAAAATGGGTTGATAATGGCATAATATTTGTTAAACAGTTATTTAATGAGAATGGGCACCTGTATACATATGTAGAATTTCTTCAAAAGTATAGTATTCCAATAATCCCAAAAGAATATTGTATAGTGTTCGATGCTATACCACCCGGTTTAAAATGTCTGTTTAAAGGAAATTTGAATAAGGAGACTGTGAATTTCAGATCTGATGTTGCAATTAAAGGAGTTAATATTACTGATAAAAGATGGAATAATTACTTTATTAGGAAGTTCAATACCTTCTAAAACATACTGGCTTTCTAAAGTTGAGTGCATTGACTGGAAATATGCATGGCTGTTGCCAAAAAAATATTGCATAACAAATAAGGTGAGAGAAGTACACTTTAAGATACTTCATCTGGTGTACCCAGTTAAAACTCTTTTTCTTCGGTTTCGAGCTGATGTAGATGTTGAATGTGATTTCTGTGGCACTGAGGAGGAAAGTGCTGTCCATTTATTTTTTAGTTGCATTTACAGCAGAATGTTTTGGGTAGATTTGGAATGTTTTCTTTATAAATATTTAGGGATGAAAGTTTGTTTTTCTGAAAAAGATGTTTTTTTTTATTTTAATGGACAAAGACTGTCACCAGATGTGGCATTCATTATTAATCTCTGTATGATAATGGGTAAATACCATATTCATAAGCGAAAATGGGCTAAAGAAAAACCCAATTTTCTGTTGTTTCGGATAGAAATGAAGAGTTATATTGAGTTACTACTTGGGTTGAAAAACAGCAAAGCGAAACGTACTAGGTCTTTGTGTGAAGCTTTTAGGTTATTTATTTGACAATCTCATACTTTTTTTCTTTTTGTCTTTTATTTATTTCTTTTTCTTTAATTGTGTAATTTATTATAATTTGTACTATATTTTATATATTATTTTTTGTTGTAATGTTGAAATTGGAATAGTGTTTATATCTTTTTTGTTAAAATCTATAATTTGTATGTGAATGGCATTTAATAAAAAAAAAAAAAAAAAAAAAAAAAATAATAACGGATTTCTCCCGTCTCAGGGGAAAATGAGAGAGTGTTGCACGGCCATTCAATAGTATGACTGGGTTTCTAACAATGCAAAGCTTAATGCAAATGGGTGGAGTGTCCCTTTAACATAATAGTAATGTGTTGTACTTTACAACTGTGAACAGAATACTTTCAATATCATTGTTGTTCTTAGTCAATTAAACACACATTTAATTGTAATCAGACTACTACACTGAACACAAATATTGATTTTTAGTTAGGTGAAAGAGTCAAGTTTTGTGAATTTAGGCTACAGAGTCTAACAACACAATGAGTTAGAACAACTTCAACTTAAACAGAAAAGCTGAAATAAATAACCCTTTTATATACTGTCTATGGAAATAACATTTAACCATGCATCAAATATACGAACATGTTGTTTAATGCGCATGCGCCGGAAATACTACGTCATGATGACGCACTACTTCACTAGAGTTTGAAAAATGCCCTGTTAGGAGCTGTGTGCGCCTGCGCCCTCACATCTGCTCTCTGCTAAGGATTTGGTGCGACGTGACAGTGGCTCCTGTCTCATAAATTTTTCCTGTTATTTTGCAGGTATTATTGTTACAACAACTTAATAATATGCACACGAGATCTGTAATGCAAATGTATATGCCGCAGATATTTCGAGTAATGACGTTCGGGGTTGTGAATATGTTGATATGCAGACTGTCCGCCATTTTGTGAACGCTGTAACACGAGGTGATTGTGAAATGCGTTTAATTCGATTCAAATTGACTCCATTTACAAGGTTATAGTGTTCATTATGAATTTACTTTAAAATTGTTTTTGGTTTATTAAGTTATGTATACATATAAAGATCGGATGCACTTTCTCAGGCAAATGTTTCAGACATACATTCAGCTAAGTAATACTGTGTTATTTCCTGCCGCTGCAGAAAGAAAAAGGAATGTTAAATATGTCTGGTTTACATATGTTTATAAGGTTTTTATGCATAACATGTTCAGTCAACATAATTGTTATATGCATAAAATATTCTTTTGACTTATTTGAGTAGATGTACAAGAGTCTGTACAAAATATATTGCCAAGACAGCACACCTTGATCAAGCTAAAACACTACTATCAAGTCACTAACTATCCCTATAGCTTTAATGCTTTGATTATTTTCCACCTGTCCATTTACATATGCCCCTATAATCACCATGTATTTTACAGGTAACAAACCAAAGGAAGAAGGCTGCAGCATTGCTGTGTCAACCGTGGTAAATAGCATACAGGAACATCCTTCATGAAGATAGCTACAGTGAGGAAAGTAAGTATTTGAACACCCTGCTATTTTGCAAGTTCTCCCACTTGGAAATCATGGAGGTGTCTGAAATTGTCATCGTAGGTGCATGCCCACTGTGAGAGACATAATCTAAAAAAAAAAAAAAAACAGAAATCACAATGTATGATTTTTTAACTATTTATTTTTATGATACAGCTGCAAATAAGTATTTGAACACCTGAGAAAATCAATGTTAATTTGGTACAGTAGCCTTTGTTTACAATTACAGAGGTCAAACGTTTCCTGTAGCCTAGTTTTTCACCAGGTTTGCACACACTGCAGGAGGGATTTTGGCCTCCACACAGTCTAGATCAGTCAGGTTTCTGGGCTGTCGCTGAGAAACACGGAGTTTGAGCTCCCTCCAAAGATTATCTATTGGGTTTAGGTCTGGAGACTGGCTAGGCCACGCCAGAACCATGATATGCTTCTTACAGAGCCACTCCTTGGTTATCCTGGTTGTGTGCTTCGGGTCATTGTCATGTTGGAAGACCCAGCCTCGACCCATCTTCAATGCTCTAACTGAGGGAAGGAGGTTGTTCCCCAAAATCTCGCAATACATGGCCCTGGTCATCCTCTCCTTAATACAGTGCAGTCGCCCTGTCCCATGTGCAGAAAAACACCCCCAAAGCATGATGCTACCACCCCCATGCTTCACAGTAGGGATGGTGTTCTTGGGATGGTACTCATCATTCTTCTTCCTCCAAACACGTTTAGTGGAATTATGACCAAAAAGTTCTATTTTGGTCTCATCTGACCACATGACTTTCTCCCATGACTCCTCTGGATCATCCAAATGGTCATTGGCAAACTTAAGACGGGCCTTGACATGTGCTGGTTTAAGCAGGGGAACCTTCCGTGCCATACATGATTTCAAACCATGACGTCTTAGTGTATTACCAACAGTAACCTTGGAAACGGTGGTCCCAGCTCTTTTCAGGTCATTAGCCGCGTTTCCACTGTCGGGCCAGTGCGAGCCAGGGGAATTTAAATGGGCCGTGCCGGGCTAATAGCCTCGGGCTAATAGCACCGGGCCTGCGTTTCCACTGTCGGGCCAGAAGCTCCACAGCGCTTCACTAAAACACGCCCGTAACACGCCTCTCTGGAACAACGTCACACTAACCCATCATTTCACCAACAAATGGAAGTTTTATCAGAAAACTAATCAGAAATCACTGGAAACAGCGTTGAAAACAAACATGATAAAAGCAGCCGTTTGCTGGCATTTTTGTTGTTTACTTGAATATTGAAAAAACCAAGCATCGATATTTTACCACAGGTTTACAATAAAAAGTGATACATTGATCATAATGAATTAATTTATGTCAAAACTGCACATTAGTCACTCAGAAATAAATTACCGTTAGGTCTATTTCACAAAAGAAAGAGGACACACTTACTTCTTCAGTCGCGTCTGTTTCTGTTTATCTGGTAGTTACAGGACATATTTACATCACATTTAGAAAGAATGATAATTTCTACAAATATATGCCACCAAAAATACGAACTGAGGAGCTTTAGCACTCTCTCGACTCCCATACAGATATTTTCAGTCAGAGAAACAGAGGAAGCTCCCGAAAAAAAAAGTTGCTTTATTTTATGATAGTCCGGTATAAAGAGACGAGACGTAGGCTACTGACAGATAAAATAAAAACATGACTGTGATAGCCTTTATGATTGGTCTGATTTCTTCAAGCGTTCACTATGTTTTTTTACTATGCGTATCTTCAAGCGTTTACTATGTTTACTATGGTAATGGATAGCGCGCATAGTCTTTTGCATCACAAACAGAAGGCATTCAAACATGAACGCGAGTTAAATTATTTTAAAAGTCTTTAATCCTGACAGAATCATCCGGCGCTGCCGTCTCCCGACTCAGGTGAACTCCGCCTCTGTTCGTAATAGGGCTGGGCGATATGGAGCAAAAAATATATCTCGATATATTTTGCTATATCTCGATATACGATATATATCTCGATATCTTTACAGGAAAAATAACCCCCCAAAAACTACTGCAAAAACAAATATGCCAAATACCACAGTCTTTTTTTATTGAAGTGCAAATAGGTAGGCTGTTCATGTAGGAACAAAGTGCTTCTGCAGCATAAAAAAAAAAAAATCCCTGTATACAAAAATAATAATTTAACTGTAAAATAAAGGAAGAAATAATACATATTGTACTATTTTTAATAAACCTGTATAGAAATATCATTACTAATTTTGGCAAATAAATAAAAAAAAAATGCCATATATCCCCCAAAAACTGCACAACTGTAGAGTAAAACATTAATTAAAAAAAAAAGTGATAAAAATGCATCTAAAAATTGACATGATTGTTACAAAATAACACTGTCTGGGGCCTCTGGGGAACTCAGAACAACTGCTAGCATAAAGTTTAAGGTAAAAATAACTGCCATTAAATTATAGTATCTGACTACTATGCAATTAGATAAACTGTTCATTCATTACATCACTTTACCTCTGTCTTTATCCACCTTTATCTTCTTCTCTTCTTTTCGGCACTGTATATAGCAGAATAGGTAACTTAGGCTAATGCTAATTTATAATGTGTCATGTAAATTCGGCCATCCGTCACAACCAGGAAACTTTCAACGTGTCTAGAGCTGGCGCGAGCTGCCAGGCCCGTTTCTAGGGGAGCATGTTAAGTGTGAGTGTTAAGCGCCCTCAAACAAAAGCAATGCGGCGAGAGGCGACGCTACACAAAAAAATACCAACAACAACTGATCGCGCGCGCACTGTTTCTGACGCACTTCAAGCACTCGCTGGGCGGGGAAAGATTGATGTGCCTGACCGGACTCGGGGGACTTGAATGAGACAACACGCGAGGGCGGGGGCGAGCACAGCACAGAGAAGGCAAACAAGCAAATTGGCGAAATCAGAATTAAATATAAACTATATATGGATATATACGATATGTCAAAATCCATATCGAGTTTAAAAAATATCTCGATATATCGTAAATATCGAGATATCGCCCACCCCTAGTTCGTAACCACTCCTCTAGCCTGAGCCGGCCCGCTTTAGCCCAAGGTATTCGACGGGCCAGAAATCCTGGTAAGCCCCGATCAAGCCCCGGAAGTGACAGTGGAAACGCGACTGGCACGCACTAGCACGGCCCGGCCCTGGCCCGACAGTGGAAACGCGGCTATTGACCAGCTCCTCCCGTGTAGTTCTGGGCTGATTTCTCACCTTTCTTAGGATCATTGAGACTCCACGAGGTGAGATCTTGCATGGAGCCCCAGTCCGAGGGAGATTGACAGTCATGTTTAGCTTCTTCCATTTTCTAATGATTGCTCCAACAGTGGACCTTTTTTCACCAAGCTGCTTGGCAATTTCCCCATAGCCTTTTCCAGCCTTGTGGAGGTGTACAATTTTGTCTCTAGTGTCTTTGGACAGCTCTTTGGTCTTGGCCATGTTAGTAGTTGGATTCTTACTGATTGTATGGGGTGGACAGGTGTCTTTATGCAGCTAACGACCTCAAACAGGTGCATCTAATTTAGGATAATAAATGGAGTGGAGGTGGACATTTTAAAGGCAGACTAACAGGTCTTTGAGGGTCAGAATTCTAGCTGATAGACAGGTGTTCAAATACTTATTTGCAGCTGTATCATACAAATAAATAGTTAAAAAATCATATATTGTGATTTCTGGATTTTTTTTTTTTAGATTATGTCTCTCACAGTGGACATGCACCTACGATGACAATTTCAGACCCCTCCATGATTTCCAAGTGGGAGAACTTGCAAAATAGCAGAGTGTTCAAATACTTATTTTCCTCACTGTATGTGCGGCAAGCTTAAAATTCAAGATTACCTTTCTCAATTTGCATGGGTCTTGGGTTTGCATGGGTCATTTATCTATATTTGTGTAATTGATAAGTTATGTTTAATTCCCTGTAAAGTAGCAATACAAATGTTCTCTATTTTTAATCACTTTAAGCCCGGTGTCAGTGAAGATGGTGTGGTCAGTGGAATCCTGGTGTTTGTGGGAAATGGAAGGAACGTTGCCCAGCACTACGATGTGACCCTGATGACTGAGGTAATTCATCACACATTCATTAACAGTTAGCAGTCAAAAGTTTACGTACGCTTTGCAGAATAAACTGCTTCATCAGGGTAGTACTAAATAAAAAGAGAACATATACATTTTTGTGATCCCTCTTATTGCTAAAATTATTAACATTTTGCAGATACAGCAAGGTGTATATAAACTTTAAAGCGCAACTGTATATCTATCACTTTCATTCATTTGAGCCAAATATAATAATGGACTGGATCTGTTAAACAAATGTTTTCCTTCTGTTTTTTTTTTTTTTTTTTTTTTTCTCAAGGTATTTTTTTCTGACTTTTCTGCCTCTTTGGAACATTTCCATTCACATTTACTCTGGAGAGCTTCTGGGACATTGACATAAACAGCACTTTCCAACAACTTCAAAAAAATTGATGACATGATTTTGGTTTTCTTGTTTTTGTGCCTTTGGATTTCTTCAGTTTTTGTTTTGTTTTTAGACAAACTTATATTCACTGTAATGCTGGAGTAAGCATTTTGTCCTGTTTAACGTTGGTGCTATGTAAAGTGTGCTATGTTAATATTAGTTTATGCATTAGCCAACATGATCTAACAATGAGTTTTTTTGTTTGTTTTTTTACAGTATTTATTAATCTTTGTTAATATTAGTTAATTAAAATATAGTTTAAGTTAGTTAATACAGTTTATAGTCATTGTTCATGTGAGTTCACATTGCATTAACTATTTTAATACACAACTTTTGAATATAATAATGCATTATTAAATGTTGAAATTAACATTAACTAAGACTAATAAATGCTTAAAGTATTATTCATTCTTAGTTCATGTTAACTGAAGTAGTTAACTAATAATACCTTTTTGTAAAGCATTACCCGTTTGAATCTTAGTGTTGTACATGGAATGATACTTTTCTTCGAATTTTGTTTGTATTAATTCATGGTTTGTGTGTTTGAGGTACTGTGTGTTTGCTGTGAGGTAATGCTAGTTTTCTGTGATGGATAGGTTTAGGTACCTTTGTATGAGGGAGAAAATGATTATGCATAATAAGCATCATTGTCCTCCAGACTCTTTATAAATGAGTTAAAGGGATAGTTCACTTTAAAATGAAAATTCTGTCATCATACTCGCCCTCAAAAGTTGTTTCAAACCTGTATGAATTTATTTCTTCTGCTGAACACAAAGGAAGATATTTAAAAAAATGTCCGTAACCAAACAGTTAACTGGTCCCATTGACTTCCATAGTAATTTTTTTTCCTACTATGGAAGTTAATGGGACCAGTTAACTGGTTAGTTACTGACATTCTTCGAAATATAATCTTTTGTGTTCAGCAGAAGAATTAAATTCATACAGATTTGAAACAACTTGAGGGCGAGTATGATGACAGAATTTTCATTTTAAAGTGAACTATCCCTTTAAGATGTTGTAACGGTTTATGTATGGTGTTTCTGTGGGGGGGTTTTGTGCATCAACAAAGGTTTTTATGTATTTATTTGTCAGTAAATGTACGTAGAGGGTTTTAAATTGAATTTGTGTTGATTGTAACTAGGTTAAGATTTTTTTTTTTTATTCAAATTTGAAATAAATTGCAACTTTATTATTATTTTTTTTAATTACAAATGTATTTAATTATATAATAGTGTACATGTATATTACTTGTCTCTTAATGACAACTAATTGCATTTTATGTCAACTTAATATGTGATATATTTCAAATCAATTATACTTAATGTGCATTCAGACCGGTGAAAACATTGCATTTGAGTTACACTTAAGTGTATGCATTTAAAGTATATTATTTGTATAATAAGTACACTTTATAAAAGTACACTAAAATGCTTTTTTTTTCACAAGGGATGTTTCAGTAACTCAGTACCCTATGTATATTTAATAATGTTTAAATGGTGTAATATTTATGAATTTGATTATACGTAGCCACTTTTTGATTGCCGTCAAGATTACTTTCTGGTTGCCGCGAGACTCCGCCCACATGCTGTTCTGATTGGCTGTGGGTTTTGATTGATTTTTACACATCTCTAAGTCACGTCGCGTCTATTGTGGACAGACAAATTATTTGCTGAAATCTTATCGCATCGTGTCTGTTTACGACATGGTGTAATAATCTTCGGAAACACTACAATTTCTCCACTTCATCTGCCAGGGAATTTAACGCTCGTATCAGCTCTGTCGCCGCCATGTTTCCTTCCAACACCTCAAAATACGTAACATATATAAAGCTGGTAAGTCCCGCCCATCCGTAAAACCCCAAGTGGACCTCTAGACTACAACTCTTCGCTGCTTTTGATGCGTTTGAAACGTCACCACCACTCGCACACGGACACTAGCTCACGGATCCCGCTAACATGGCTGTGTCTTTGGTGCACTTCACCGCCTTCTTTCAGGGAGAGGACAAAATCGTTGAGGTTGGCGAAAACCACGGGTAAGTCAACTTTATGGGGTGACGTCACATAGGCGACATGTAGTCTTTCTCGTTATGTCTTTTCCACAACTGCTAGCCGAAGAATCATACCATATACTGTCAAACTCGTAACATGAAAAATTATATAAAAAAATTCACAGACAACATATGTTCACATTCATGGCACAATTCAAACGGGACCAGAAAATAATTATTTTCTCCCATTCACTTGCATTGACGATTTTTCAACCTAGAGGTCCACTTGGGGTTTTACGGATGGGCGGGACTTACCAGCTCTATAGCCTATGTTTACCTGTTGCCGAGCCCCACCTTGATGCAGTGATTGACAGAGCGGGACGGGCCGGGGACGTGATCGGCTCGGAATGCATTTTCAATTTGCACACTGAATTTTGCTACATTCATTGCGGCACATTTAATGAAAATGCAATCGAGTGTAAATTCAATTAAGAAAAATAACATTTAAATGGTCATTTGGCTAAAGTTTTTGCTTGAACACGTTAAAATATCTAATCATTTCTGTAATACATTTTAATTTTAATTTTGCAACTTATAAAGCGTTAAAATGTATTCAATTTACATTTTAAAACTAGTGTATGAAATGGCAAATGTAAATTATATAATTTAATTTTCATTTTGCACCAACGTTGCACAAATGTAATGGAAAATGTAAATTCGAATCCAGAAATGCATTGCCATTTTGCATATTACATTTCAAATTGAATATTGTTACTATGCTTCCATAGGTGACAGTCGGATGAACTGTCCATTATAGTGCTTACAGATAAAGGGCACTTACTTTTAAAAGAGGCGTCTTGGCAGTCATACCCATTTTGGTGTCATCTGCTTTCCCGTCATCTGTCAACACACAAACAAAGAGTAATGTCAGAATGTGCACAAACGCAAATGTATGCACACCAATTAACGTGCCTGAAGTAAACTTTCCTCATACTGCACACATATCAGATGTACTCCCAGTAAAGTAAAGTCATGCTCCCAGAAGGATCGTTTCACAGTTTGTTTTGGTTTTGATATTTAATAGAAAAATGACTCTTACAAAAGAGACCTTCACACATACACACTTATGCTCTTCTATAAACTCTTATCTTCAAGAACTTCTCTTGACCTCAACCCACTGTGCGAATGACCATACAAAAACCATCTGTTCAGTAAGAGCATGATAAGAAGGGAATAGGGTTGGCTATCATTTGAATTATAGCTATTATGATTCTGATTATGCTTATCCAATTCTTAATCGAATCCAAGTTTAAAATGTGGTAAAAGAAATGTCTAAGTTAAACATTGAGATCAAAATATTTATTCATTGTCTCTTTTTGCAAAACATTTGGTTGCAGCTAAAAACCATGAACAAAAATCAGCAGCCTAAAGAACACTTACACAAGGAACTTTTGCCTATGACTAACCTAACTAACAAATATACATTTCAAACATTACTAAGGACAAGTACACAGTCAGTAATAAAATAACAACAAATAAACAAATTAACAATAGCTCAAATAAATAAAACTTAAAGATACAAATTAAATAAACAGTGCTTTTCAGGTATAGAAAAGTATAGTAGTAGTATTTATATATGGAATATAGTAGAGATGTGCATCTCCATAACCAAGGCCGATGCGATACACATCTCGATGCATAGCCAAACATACGATACGATACGATACATTAAAGATACATATAAATCAGCTACTGATGCGATACGATTCACCCCATTACGATGCAGTGCGATCCGTTTCGATTCGATTCAACAATTGCTATTCAATGCAATAAAATGTAATAGAACATTTTTTT
This sequence comes from Scardinius erythrophthalmus, assembly GCF_964197995.2. Taxonomy (NCBI): domain Eukaryota; kingdom Metazoa; phylum Chordata; class Actinopteri; order Cypriniformes; family Leuciscidae; genus Scardinius; species Scardinius erythrophthalmus. The sequence goes on along the minus strand of NC_138238.1, from coordinate 22,313,090 downwards.
TGATGCTACACAATTCAATATGGTACAAATAGTTCGCTTTGGTTAAGACAGACAGCAAATCATAAATTAACTTAAGTGCCTTCTGACTTTGTGTGTTTCCAAACATTGGATTTGTAATTATTTGGTGGAAGATGCAGCTCTACCTCTGCCATGTTAATCTATATTCTATGTCAGACCCCCCTCTTCCGAATCATTTTATGCAAGTATCTGATTCCCAATCTTAAGTATTCTATTCTCAACTGTAAAAGGGAACGTGCGAGTTTGGATGATAAAGTCCTTTATGTTCCCCGGAGTTGTGTGATATTCTGGATTTAGATGAGAATGCTTTTTTAATTCAATTTCAAATAAATTAGGAGAGCAAACAGGATGAAGAAATGTAAATTATACTGCGGGGCTGTTGAATGCGGAGTCTAAAGTCGTTCCAGACAGGTCTTGACTGCATTGCAGTTCCATATCACTTCGCCAAATGATTTCAGTTATTTCAAAGGTCCTTACAGTTTACAAACAGCAAAAGATCCTAAATCTACAAAACACTGACCAAATAAAAATAACAAACAATAGAATAAAAATGACAAACTATTTCCATGTTTTTTCCTTGAAATTACATTTTATTAAAGCACTCTCTTCTGCCGCTCTCTTTCTGCACACACATATACAGACACAAACGCACAGAAACTTGTCGTCAACATTGCCCCGCGACTTAATCAATAAAATATGTTGCAATTGAAAAGCTACATATTTTTTCACAGTATCAAGGTAGTAACGTGTTTGAAGCAGTTAAACTTAGTGTCACTCTTAGTAGAGTGCGCTACAGCCAAACACTATTGAGATTCACAGATAAGGTAATTCGCACACGCTCAATCAAACCAAATCCAATCAATCCATCAATCAATGTCTCTCTCTCATTCTGTAATAACTGCTCAAGTCTCCATTTCTAGCTCTTAAATCACAATACACATTTTTTATTAGTACACTTGTATGGTTTTAGCGCAATACATATAATTGATTCACTACCTTTCAAAAGTTTAGCATCGGTTAAATTGTTGTAATGCATCTTATACTCAACAAGGTTGCATTACTGATCTGAAATGCAGTAAAAACAGTAATATTGTGAAATGGTATTAAAATTATATTTAAAAAATAACAGTTTAAAATGACACGTTTCTATTTTAATATACATTTTAAAATATGTCAAGTCAAGTCATCTTCATTTATATAGCGCTTTTAACAATGTAGATTGTTCCAAAGCAGCTTTACATTGATAATAGGAAATTAAAGTAAAGTGTTTTGGCTTTATAGCAGCTCTAGAATAAAGTTATTGTCCAGCTAAAGTTAGTTTGATTGATTCACTTCTGTCGCAACTATCATAAGTTATTAACTTAGGGGCCATTAACACAACACCGTTTTAACAGAAAACTCTTAAGTTCTTTCTGCGCAAACTTCAAAAACGCGAACCAGTGAGAACGCCGATGGCGTGCACATGCGTATTACGAGTTCAGTCTATAGGTATGTGCATTTGAATAAATGTAACTTTTTCCTGTGATTTCTAAGTTGAAATTTCAGCAGTCATTACTCCAGTCTTCATTGTCACATGATCCTGAAATCATTCTAAATCGCTGAGTTGGTGCTCACGAAAAATTGCATATAATTATCAATGTTGAAAAAACTTGTGCTATGGAATATTTTGTGGAAAGCATGATAAAAAAAAAAAAAAAAAAAAAAATCAGGATAATTTGATAAATATAAAATGAAAAAAGAAATCTGTATTTATTTATTTATTTACACAATTTCATAACAGTATTAATTTATTTAAACTAAAAATAAAAACACAATTTTGAATGGTATAGTGTACATGTGTTAAGATTTATTTTCATAAAGTGCTCTGAAAGTGTTCTGAAAACAATGGTGGACATTTTGTAGTCCAGTATATTTTGATGGTTGAGTTAATAGATTTGAACTGTTTTAAAAATGTAATCTACATGTCTGGGAATAAATCACTAATGCAGTTATTTGTTTCATCATAAACCTGACTAATGAAATTACTGTGCAAAATTTCCTTGCTTTGTAATTCAGTAAATCCCTCCTCTTGTCATTCCATTTCAACATCTGTGGGGTGTAGCCAACTGACTGTACATCATTTCAAACATTTTTCATAAATACCTTTCATTTCGTTAAGGGTTTAACTTCAACTTTTTCGACAATGTAAGAATATACAGTCCACATTTAAGTTGTGAATTTCGCCCAACCCTGATGATCACATGTGTTGTCATACAGTTGTCATAACTACTGTTACACAACCAGAAGAAAATGATGTTTCTGCTCCTAGCCTAAAACCTTTGTGGATTAGCTTATTTATATTCATGGCTTGTATGTTCAGTAAATTGTTCAACAAAACATAATATTGGGAAGTATGTTACACCACAGTAGTAATAGCCAAAATACCAACAATATTTTACAGACTTGGGCGAAGCAATAAAAACCTGAGAGGTGCATTTCTCATAAGTGCAGTTTTATGCGTGTACGTTATGTCTGTGTGCATCCATCCATCTATTTAGCCAGTTGTTCTTTGTTTGGTTACAGGTTATAAAATGGTATTATAAATAAATTAAATTAAATTAAAAATTAATTATTGTTTGTCTTGGATTAGCTCACAGTGCAGTGTGTAAGTGTCTATGTGTGCAGTGATGTATTTTGTGTCTTATTTTATAGTCCAGTATAACAACAGGGGAGGTCTAAGAGTCACACAATACAAAGGATTACTGCTGTTGACACCTTTGTCAGTCAAAATTGTCAATCAGGCCGCTTTCACGCCGTGGGTTGATTTTACAGTAAAATGGCAGCCGACTTCACAAAAATGTCCAACTCCTCCAGAGGCTTCAATGATGTGGACAAATCCTAAAACCTGCTGAGTTCACACATTCAAATGAATGACCTCATTGCAAAATACTCTACAGCATATCAGAGAAGAAAGCACTAGAATACAGCACACAGAAACTGTGATCACTCAAACCAACCCATAAAGCAGGGGTACTCAAATTACATGGTTTGGGGGCCACTTTCAGACCTGAAAGTAATCATACTTTTATGATTATGTGGCTGAAAAATGTGTCTGTTCTTACATGTACAGGTAGCTGTGGTTGTTGGTTACTGAACATTTCAATTACCTTGTTTATTAAAGCAGTCATAAGTCATTATGTAAGTGTAAAAAGGACCCTATATTTACTTTAATACATATTCCTGGTCTTAATGTGAATGATTCATTCATTCGCATTATACTTTGAATATACCACAAAAGCCAATATTTTATGTGATTCTATTAACAATAACCAATAAAAGGACAAAATTAATCATCTATTCCATGATGTGTTCAAAAAAATGTAAACACTAAAAATAAATTATTTTAAGTGAAAGTATGAAAAAAAGATTTTAATTTTGAGACTGCAAAAGATTATATTTATCAGCGTTATTAAATTATATGTGTTGATAAATATTAACTCTAAAGGTAATCTAAGTGTAAAAATAAGCAGAAAAGAGCATGTACAATTAAACATCCAATATCAGCCAATATAAACTACCACTCAAGTTTGGGGTCAGTAAGATTTTTATTTTTAAAGAAATTAATACATACTGAATATCATTCAGCAATGACACATCAGTTTCCACAAAAATCTTAATATAAATATAAAAATATAATATAAAGAGAAATGCTTCTTAAGCATAAAATCTGCATATTAGAATGACTTCTGAGAAATCATGTGACACCAAAGACCTGAATAAAGACTACTGAAAATTCAGCTTTGCCATCACAGATATAAATCACATTTGAAAATATATTAAAATAGAAATTCACTATTTTAAATAGTAATGATATTTTAGAATATTACTGTATTTTTGATTCAATAAATGGAGATTAAGAGCATAATAGACTTCTTTCAAAAACAAACAAAAAAATGTATTGAACCCCAACCTTTGAATGAGATTATATATATTTAGATTATATATATATATATATATATATATATATATATATATATATATATATATATATAGATAGATATATATATATATATATATATATATATATATATATATATATATATATATACTGCTCAAAAAAAATAAAGGGAACACTTAAACAACACAATGTAACTCCAAGTCAATCACACTTCTGTGAAATCAAACTGTCCACTTATTGACAATCAATTTCACATGCTGTTGTGCAAATGGAATAGACAACAGGTTGAAATTATAGGCAATTAGCAAGACACCCCCAATAAAGGAGTGGTTCTGCAGGTGGTGACCACAGACCACTTCTCAGTTCCTATGCTTCCTGGCTGATGTTTTGGTCACTTTTGAATGCTGGCGGTGCTTTCACTCTAGTGGTAGCATGAGACGGAGTCTACAACCCACACAAGTGGCTCAGGTAGTGCAGCTCATCCAGGATGGCACATCAATGCGAGCTGTGGCAAGAAGGTTTGCTGTGTCTGTCAGCGTAGTGTCCAGAGCATGGAGGCGCTACCAGGAGACAGGCCAGTACATCAGGAGACGTGGAGGAGGCCGTAGGAGGGCAACAACCCAGCAGCAGGACCGCTACCTCCGCCTTTGTGCAAGGAGGAGCAGGAGGAGCACTGCCAGAGCCCTGCAAAATGACCTCCAGCAGGCCAAAAATGTGCAAGTGTCTGCTCAAACGGTCAGAAACAGACTCCATGAGGGTGGTATGAGGGCCCAACGTCCACAGGAGGGGGTTGTGCTTACAGCCCAACACCGTGCAGGACGTTTGGCATTTGCCAGAGAACACCAAGATTGGCAAATTCGCCACTGGGGCCACTGTACTCTTCACAGATGTTGCAGGCAGCAGAACGTTCTCCATGGCGTCTCCAGACTCTGTCATGTCTGTCACATGTGATCAGTGTGAACCTGCTTTCATCTGTGAAGAGCACAGGGAGCCAGTGGCGAATTTGCCAATCTTGGTGTTCTCTGGCAACCTGCACGGTGTTGGGCTGTAAGCACAACCCCCACCTGTGGACGTCGGGCCCTCATACCACCCTCATGGAGTCTATTTCTGACCGTTTGAGCAGACACATGCACATTTGTGGCCTGCTGGAGGTCATTTTGCAGGGCTCTGGCAGTGCTCCTCCTGCTCCTCCTTGCACAAAGGCGGAGGTAGCGGTCCTGCTGCTGGGTTGTTGCCCTCCTACGGCCTCCTCCACGTCTCCTGATGTACTGGCCTGTCTCCTGGTAGCGCCTCCATGCTCTGGACACTACGCTGACAGACACAGCAAACCTTCTTGCCACAGCTCGCATTGATGTGCCATCCTGGATGAGCTGCACTACCTGAGCCACTTGTGTGGGTTGTAGAGTCCGTCTCATGCTACCACTAGAGTGAAAGCACCACCAGCATTCAAAAGTGACCAAAACATCAGCCAGGAAGCATAGGAACTGAGAAGTGGTCGGTGGTCACCACCTGCTGAACCACTCCTTTATTGGGGGTGTCTTGCTAATTGCCTATAATTTCCACCTGTTGTCTATTCCATTTGCAAAACAGCATTTGAAATTGATTGTCAATCAGTGTTGCTTCCTAAGTGGACAGTTTGATTTCACATAAGTGTGATTGACTTGGAGTTGCATTGTGTTGTTTAAGTGTTCCCTTTATTTTTTTGAGCAGTGTATATCAATGTGATGAAATTATACTGTAAATCCCTAATTTATTGTATTTGGCCAGGAAACACCTCATTTATATTGTAAGCAAGTGACAAGACAAACCTAGAATTCTGCCATAATGAACAAGATGTCTAAACTGCAAACAAATGACAACAAAATCAAATGTGACGCAACATACTAGAACTCATCCAATTTAGACAAATGTACAGGCCAGTGTTTCACTAGATTCTCTCCAGCTGTATGTGACTACATCACTGTCTCTCTGCTCTTTCAAAAAGGGAGAGTGTGGCACAATTGAGGCAAGAGAAAGGAACTCTGTGTTTCACAAAGGGGTTCTTTGAAGCCAATGAAAGGAAAGGAGACTTACCCTGTGGCTTCTGGGCTTCTTCTGCTTCCAGTGGACTGTGTGAGAGAGAGAGAGAGAGAGAGAGGCAAAGACTAATGAGCTTACGAATTAATATGTGGCAAGCAAACAAAAGATGACACAGCTGCTCCTGAAACCTAATCACCGCTTTGCCGCCCCTCACAGCATTTCCATTGTCCTGCTTAAGGCAGATAAGAATGGGAACTCAGTGGTAGATAAGCATGAGAAACCACACACTACACATAATAAATGATACACATTGGTAAAGGATTATTCAAGCACTGTAAAGACTAACAACAGGTCAATATAGAACTTGTAAAGTCATTGTAATTTTCTTTACAGTCATGCAGGCTGGGTCATGGACTTTTTATATAACACTTATATGTTTGGATATCAATAAAATCTGTGAAAAACAAATAAATCGTGAAAGGCACATATCTGAGATGAAACCATACATTTAAAAATGTGTGCCTTTTAGTTCATCAATGCTTTGAGGCCATAAGCCAGTTCACACTTAAAAAGTGATGTGTGCAGCTATACAGTAGGCACATTTTTGGTCTGGAAAATCATAGGAAGTGGGAAATATACACACCAGTTATTTCAGCACATAGAGAAGTTTGAAATAAATTAAGGCGGTGAAACGGAGTTGTGGCTCCGGCATTATTATTCCCATTTAATTATTCCCATGTGTGGTTTGTACACAGCTGTTCACAAGTATAAAGTACAAGAGACGCAACAATTACAATGTAACTATCATATTATGGTTAATATATAATAATATAATATAATAATATATTTAATAAGATAAAAGGTATCTAATCTAAAAAGAAAATACGCTTTTCATATTAAACAATACAACAGACATTTATCACTTAGTTTACCGCTTTCAAATAAGAATTTGTATTACTTAAATTGATAATACTTAATACATTTATATTTATATAAATCACACATGGATTTATTTTATACAAATCTATATAATCTAATTTATATTTATTTACAGTATATTATGTCATACCTTCTCATTATATCATACCTTAAACTTCTCTAATATGCACAAATCAAGCATCTGATAGACATTTGCAGGGTGTTCCAAAGGAACTTATTTTGTGAAGTGAAGTTCAACATATATTCACTATCCCGTGCTCAGTGAATAAGGAGCAGTGAACACTGCGAATGAACCCTGTTGATTGGACCCACAGCTGTGATTTATGCTGTGAAGCAACTAAAGCCTGATGACTATAAAAAAAAAAAAAAGTATGTGTATACAAATATATGAAATGTATATAAATGTACACGTAGAAACCATGTTAAAACAGGAATAGAAACTACTAAGCAATTCTATTTAATTTTAGAACGAAATTCAAGAAATAACAGCACAAACATGACCAGCAAAAATATATATGTCATTATAAAACCACAACTAACAGGAAAAAAACATGTTTTTATCAGACAGCACATATGAGTAGAGGCTTATCTACACCCAAGGCAAGCACAAAGAGCCATGAACTACCATAGTAGAGTACTAGTAGAGTTTTCTTTTCCCTATGAGAGTTCACCAAAGGTTGTTACAATGAGTCAATGCTCATACAACTGACATTTCTGAGAAACAAACAAAGCTTTCTGTGTTTAGAGTATACAAGTTACTGCTAGAGGAGAAATATGGCATAAATGTGTAACAGACACCCCACTGGGGGAAACACTTCTAAATAACATGACAAATTTAAAGGGATATTTACACAACGTCCAAATTTTTTAGGTATCCAAAGTTTTTCCAGAACATTACAAAAAAAATAAATGTAAATGCTTGCATATTGTTGTTTGCAAATATCTTAAATTGTAATAATGTGTTTAGTCATATTGGTTTTGGTATGAAGTTTAGATGGAAGTTCACCTTCACCCAAATAAAATTGTCAATTTTCTCACTCTCATGTCCTTTCAAAGGCACATTGCTGTTATTATTGCAGTGAAACAAAACGTCTTTAAAAAAATCTTCAAATACTGTAGATCTTTTCATAAGTTCATCATGACCACATGGCGCTTATGGCACAGGTTTGATGACATTTGATAACATTCTAATCTGATTTTATAGCTGCAGTAGAGGGGGGTGATTATCAGTGTGTGAGAAACAGACCAAATATAAGTTATTAAAATTTATGTTTGAATAATATATTCAAAGTATATTCTTTTTGGACCTTGTCAGCTCATGATCACCAACTGCTGCAGTCCTTTTGTGTTCCATGGGGACAAAATACAGCATGCAGTACAGTTTTGAAACAACATGAGGGTGAGTAAACAATGCTGATTGGCTGAAGACAATTTCTGGAAGGGCAAGAACTATCCTTTGCCCCAGGAATGTTCTGAAAATCCTTCTAAAGCACGTCCAACCGTGGCCCTGAACCTGACATGTTGGGTTTCTGAGAGAGGTCAAAGGACTTGGATGCACTCATCCTGGCCAACAGAAACAGAGGAAGAAATAAAGGAAAAAGATGGAATAGGAAGTTTGGGAAGGTCAAACAATAAAATTAGGAATAGAAGAACGTAGGAGAGAGCGAAGGAAATGAAAACATTTGATGAAAGAGTAGGTAAGGGGTTGAAACAGCATGACCCAACTCATTCATTCATAAAGAATGGCCTTGATATTACAGCAGCCTGCAGCTGAACCCTATTAGATATGCTAGATGTGTTTCCAGAGGACAGAATTACACAGTTACACATAATCCGGTTAAATACTGCTTCCCTCCCTACTAGTCATTTAGCACATCTCTATTGGGATCCATTTTAAAGAGATTCTTCTCATTTAGTATATCTCATATTTTTAATCAAACTCTAAAAAATAATTTTTACCAACACTGGTAAAATAACTGGTATTTTTAGCTTTCCTAAAAAAAAAAAAAAAAAATAAAAAAAAAAAATCCTACATCCTTTCTGTTACCTTATAACAGTCAAAAGTTTGGAAACTTTTGACTGTATAAATCTACTTGTTATACTTGTATAAATCTATCTATATAAATCTACTTGTTGTACTTGTACAGGTCCCACCCATCTCTGGTTACAAAAAGTTAAAGGAAGAAAACACCCCCAGAGTCAACGAGAGCGGGGGAAGTTGATGACTCACCGACAGACTTCATGGCTACTGACCCAGGAACGAAACAGACAACGAGAGTGATGATCAACAAGACACCTGAGATAACAACACCTACTCCAGGAATTAAGCTCCAGAGTTGTAGATGTGGCTGGACCAAGGAAACATCCTATGCAGGCCTGAGAAGACACCAAGGCTTGAAAAAGAGCTTGCTGTCAGAGCAACAGGTAACTCGCATTGACCGTTACTTCTTACGAAGAAGGTCAAATAAGTCAAGTGAAGTTCAGCAGAGGGACCAAAATCAAAGTCTGCAGAACATCAATCCCCCTGTTCGAGAGGAAGATGAGGAGCCAAGCATAGTGGTGCCCCACAAGCCCAACCTGCTGCAGCCTTCAACCGAGAACAAGATTCAGGGGCGAAAACCACAAGTCAAGTGGCCAAAATCCTATGAGAAAAAGGAGTGGGAGACGATTGACACAGACATCAGTAACCTCCTGGGACAACTGAGGGGAACTGCAGTCAAGAAGCTGGAGGCAAATGGGAGACCTGATTTACAACTATGGTGCAGAGTGCTTTGGGACGGCAGAAAAGAGGAAGAAAACATCACCCAACCTGACGAACTCCAAGAGTCTCCTGGAGTTTGTCAGGGTGGGTGATGTTTTCTTCCTCTTTTCTGCCGTCTCAAAGCACTCTGCACCATAGTCAAGGAAAGAAGGCAGCTGAAAAAACAATGTGAAAAGGCTCCAGAGGAGGAGGAGGGGGGAATTAATCTGCTACAGGCAGAAATTAAGAACCGACTGGCAACCTAGAGGAGAGCTGAGAATCTGAGAATGAGATGTAAAATGAAGGACCAAGCAAGATCAAACTTCTACAAAGATCCCTACAAGTTTGCAAAAAAACTTTTCACAAAGGAAAAAAGTGGCAAACTCAAAACATCAAAGAAAGATCTGGAAACTTACCTCAAACAGAGCCACACTGACAGCCAGCAATGCGGACAGACAACTCTTCCACCCAATATGCCACTGATACACTCCCCAGAACATCAGCTGGACATCAGCCCCCCCAGGTGGAGCAAAGTGGAGAGAATTGTACGTTGAGCAAGAGCTGCATCCACCCCTGGGACCAATGGAGTCCCATACCTGCTTTATAAGAACAAACCAGAGGTATTGCGCTTTCTATGGAGGCTGATGAAAGTAGTGTGGCAGAAACAAGCAATTCCAACTGCATGAAGGAGGGCAGGAGGCATCCTAATCCCGAAGGAATAGGACTCTGTGGACATCAGACAGTTCTGCCAAATCAGCCTCCTGAACATTGAAGGCAAAATCTTCTTCAGTGTAGTGGCTCACAGGCTGACAGCCTACCTGGAAAAGAACCACTACATTGATACCATGGTGCAGAAAGCAGGGATTCCAGGCTTCTCTGGTTGCTTGGAGTCTTAGAGTCTACACACAAACATGATATGGAATGTCAAGGGGAAGCGGTCGGAACAGCGGTTTTATGTGAGCAAGGAGCCTATACCAACAGTGGCAGAGAAGCCAGTCAATAGCCTTGGACTTTGGTACCATGCCACCCTCAAGGACACAGAGCAAGTAGACCAGCTTAGGCAGGACACAATGCACTGCCTTGAGAGTATCAACAAGACCATGCTCCCTGGCAGGCGAAAGCTGTGGTGCCTTCAATTTGGGCTACTACCCAGGATGATGTGGCCTCTTACCATCTATGAGGTACCAATCTCAAAGGTAGAAAAGCTGGAGAGGTTGGTCAGCTCACTTGCCAAAAACTGTCTGGGACTCCCCAGATGCTTTACTAACATCGGACTGTATGGAAAAGGCATCTTGGAGATTCCTGTTTCCAGCCTTGCAGAAGAGTTCAAGTGCTCTAAAGTAAGGTTGGAAATGACACTAACAGGGTCCCGTGACCCATGTGTTTCCCAAACAGCTCCTACCCTGTTGACCGGAAGGAAATGGAACCCAGCTGCAGCTACTCATCAGGCGAAGTCAGACATCATTGGCAATGTGCAACAAGGGAGAAGAGGCCTTGGCCTTGGAGAGAGCAGACCATCGTGGCATAGGGCAGCTCCAGCTCAGCGCCGACAGCTGGTTGTCGAGGAGGTGCGTCGTCACGAGCAGGCAACGAGGTGTGCAAAGGCTGTTTCACAAGCCAAGCAAGGGCAGTGGATGAGATGGGAGGGAGTTGAGAGGAGAAAGTTCTCTTGGAGGGAGCTGATGGGCATGGAACCATTTCACATCAGCTTCATCTAACGTGTAACGTACGACGTCCTGCCTTCCCCCTCAAACCTCAACCAGTGGTACGGAGAAGACCCGACGTGCCACCTCTGTCCATCCCCTGCAAACCTCAAACACATTCTGGTTGGATGCAAGACAAGCTTGTCACAAGGCCGCTATACCTAGCGGCACAACCATGTCCTTAAGTGCCTAGCAGCTACCTTGGAGAGCAGACGGATAAAGATCAATGTCCTGTCTCCTCCATCATTCCATCCTTCATACTCAAGGGAGTTCATCCGAGAAGGTGCAAAGACAGCCAAAGTCCATTCAACATCAGAAATCAGCCAGCTCGGAAGGGCTCGAGACTGGAAGTTGGTGGCAGATCTGAACCAAAGGCTTTACTTCCCTTCTGAGATCGCCACAACGGACCTCAGACCAGACCTCGTGCTCTGGTCCTCCTCACTTCACATCGTGTTCATCATTGAGCTTACTGTTCGCTGGGAGGCTGCTGTAGAGGAGGCATTTGAGCGCAAGAGCCTTAAGTACACTGAGTTTGCAGCTGATGCTGAGCAACGCGGATGGAAATCCAAGGTTTGCCCAGTGGAAGTCGGCTGCAGAGGCTTCGTGGGCAAGTCAACCATCAGGCTGCTTAAGAAACTGGGATGCGAGGCCAAACCCTACACCAAACCATCAAAGCCCTCTCAGGTGGGACACCAGGTGCTGCCGACGAGCCCTCTGGAGGTGTTGTGGGCCTATCATTGAAACACCAGAGAAAGAGGGTGCCTACCTGATTACCCCAATGAAGCTTAACCCCCTGAGGTCGGCTATCGCGCCGGCGCGATAGGCTCGTTTTTTTCCCTATCAGTGAAAAAAATAAATAAATAAAAAATATTACTTTTTATCTTATATGCTTGTGTTATACATCAATCGATCCTGTTAAGTGTGTATTATTTTTGTGTATACTCACAATAAAAACAAAGTGTTGTGCTTTTCGCCAAATAAAGAAAAATAAACATGATGCGAGTTCTGCCTCCTCTCTGTCATTCTGAAACGCGTCCGAAAATGATCTGTAACTCAGCGAATACTTCTCACACAGACACGTGAGATATGTCTTTATGAAGCTGGCATTCTCTTCTTTTAAGTGAAGTAATTAATATAAAAAACAAATGTTTTTAACTCATGTAATCCGTTTGAAAGCAAGGAGAGGTGCGTTTTTTTCCTTTTCCCTCATTATCTCCTAATGAGCTGAGGCCGCCACGCCCCCGTTTTTACATTCACATGTAAATAGTTTAGGTAATCTCTGCTTCGCACCCGCCCCCCCGATCAATGCCTTGAAAACACGAAGTTTCATCAGATCAGATTCACTGATAATTCATCGTGTTTAGAGAGGATGGCTCGTTTCTCCGGCAAAGACGCCCTTCAGATGATTCTGGACAGCGAGGAAGAATTCACCTTTTCCTCAGAGGAAGATTGTAATTCAGACGAAGAACGGCAGCATTTTCAAGAGCGAATTGATCCCGCAGAGGATACAAGTTCAGAGTAAGTTGTTTACTGTTATATAATTCCTTTTCTGGTAATATAGAACTTTATATATATTTAATTTCTGAATTTTCAGACTATATTTTCCCTAGTTTTGGCTAGCTTTTGACAACTTACAGGAACGATTGCCTTACAATATCCCTAACATCCGTGAAACTTATATGCTCTTTTTTTTAAATGTGATATTGCTCTTTAAACATATTTGTATATTAAATATATTTCACTCAGTTTTGATTAGCTTATGACACTGATTCATGCTAAAATACTGCATTATGCATAATGTAGATTGTTTGCGAATATCTGCTTATAGGTTATATGTGGTTTAGTGCAACTATAGTATTTCAGCCTCCGGTAAAATATGTGATAGGCTACTGTCTAAATACATTATATTTTTATATAAATGTTCTGGTTTTGGTTGGCCTATGACAGTATTTATCATGCTGCATATGTTTTTGAATACAGACTGTGTAAATGTTTTAGTGATGTGTCGTTCGCGAACGATCCGTTTATTGCATGCTTCACTAAATGCGTGCGGTCTATATGGCCCATCAATGGTCCATAACCATCAATTGCTCATCAGTTTACTTTGAATAATGTATGCTAACAGTTTTATTTTAATTTTATTTTTTTAGGAATGTGTCTGCTTCAAGCTCTCCTTCTCCAGCACCTCGCAGAGGGGCACGCAGTGTCGTTCAGTTCTCAGTGCGATTGAGAATCATACTGAGTAAGTACATATATGTAATATTTTACAGATGAAATGTAGCCTAATTGTGTTTACATCATAATAATATAAAAGTAGCCTATACCTATTCTTGTGTGAAATGACAAAAACCGTTGTCTTTTTTTATCCATGGCCATTAGTGATTGATAATGATAATACAAGTTCTTTTATTGTGTTATCAGCATGCTCATGTGTTTTTTTTTTGTTTTTTTGTTTTTTACAGATGTGACAATGAACATGGGGGGTGTGGACCTGTCTGACCAGCTGATACAGTACTACACAACACAGCACAAAACCATGAAGTGGTACAGAAAGATCTTTCTACACTTCTTGGACATTGCTTCCACCAACTCTTTCATTGTGCACAAAGAGCTACATGGTAACTTGTCCCATAAAGAGTTTATGGAGCAACTTATAACAGAGCTCTGTGGTGTGTCACAGAAAACAGCACCAAAACGGACCAATAGTGACCATGTACCAGTTCCAGGAGCTGAGCTGGCATCAGATGACAGGGATGCTGCCACAGTTGGTTGCCGCAATTGTGTGCATTGCACAGCAGTGCGCGGTAAAAGACAATTAACACCATGGAAATGCCAGGCATGCAATGTTCACTTATGTCTTCAGTTAAACAGGAACTGTTTTCAGGAGTGGCATAAAGATGTGTGACTGTGTTCAGATGTGTGTGCTCTGCTGACCACCTTTCACTAACCATCAGCCTTCAGAAATCATTCTGATATGATGACTATTTTTTAAAATCAATGTTGGAAACTGTTGTGCTGCTTAATATATATTTTTTATAACCTGTGATAGTTTTTTCAGGATTCTTTATTTTGCTCATTTGATTTACTTGTAGCCCGCATATAAACGGGGCACAGGAATTTACTGTGAGATACCTGCCTTTACTTTTGTTTATCGCTCACAATTGCTCACATTTGATTTGCTTAGAGCAAATTTAGAACATTTAGTTCCTCCACATAGAGGAATTACAATAAAACAGATTGAAAAACAAAACCTTTGAATCTCCTCTTCTTTGTTCAGGCACTTGATGGCCCATTAGAGTGTATGTCACACCCCTGGTCTGAATCTCATTAATATTGATGGACCATTGGCCCATTAATATTGATGGGCCACCCCTCCCATGCATAAACCTCTTCTGACAAAAAAACTGTTTTAGAAAGTTCAAATCAATGTACTGTTTTATGAGAATGATAAGGCTGGATAATTTTATCATTTTGAAGCCAGAACTCAAAGCTACACAATTCATTGGTCAAAAGTCTTATTTACACATATTTAGTATGTGTTTTGTGGTCTTATTTCTGCAACTTTCATTTGTATTTTTTCCAATAACCACGCATAAACATTATTCTCTTAAAAATTCAAACATATACATGCATGTTGATCAGATATTTTGGTAGCCCTGTTTGTGCTATATAGAGTGAATTTACACCTTTGCCATTAATATGTTTATAAATAACTGAAAAAAGCACAAATGTCAGAGCATGTCAGAACACCTCCAGGGCCCAGAAAACAGCTCAGACTCCAGAGGGTTAAAACCCCCATTCTCATCCCACTCAGCCACCACCACAGTGAGGAAATTACTCCGATGGATGCATCGTCACCACTCATACATCAGACCTGTCACCACCACAGAGAGGAAACCACTCCGATGGATGCATCGTCACCTCTCATTAGGGCTTTGACTCCGAACTTCGTTATTCGAATATAATTCGAATATTTAAAAAAATAATGATATTTGAACGAATATTAGGCATCCTTTAATATTCTAATCTGTTATGGGCTTTATTTTTTGTAATTGTGTTCGCTTGTAAACGTTGTTTTCGATTCAGATTCCGAGGCTTTTTCACGCCTGGTGAAGTTGTGAATCGCGAGCTCATTAGCAAGGCTATTATTGGTCATCTGTGCTCCGGTAGGTGACGCTAGCGTCCTGGTTAGCACCTATTTTGTATACCAAAACAATGGCCACGCAAACGTCTACAACAACCACGCCTGACGAGGAGTTCAAAATCTACACTCCTGACAATTTGAAAAGCAACGTGTGGCGCTACTTTGGGTTACCAAAGAAACGGAAAAATCACAAGTAAGGACAAAGTCCATTTTTTTATATAAAAAAACAAACAGTCGTGACAGTGTGTTTTTCTTCTGAAAACATCATTGCCTGCCTATTGACATTGACTGATACACTGCCCTCTGGTGGACAGAACATATACAACTTAAGTTTGATACCAATATAGGTCTTACTGAAGGCATTTTAATGGTCAAAATATTATTAACAAATATTTGAATATTCGAATATTAATAAACAAATGAACTTCAAATATGATTTTTGGGCAAAAGTCAAAGCCCTACCTCTCATACCTCAGGTCTTAAACAGGGGATTGTTTCACCTAGTC
This sequence comes from Scardinius erythrophthalmus, assembly GCF_964197995.2. Taxonomy (NCBI): domain Eukaryota; kingdom Metazoa; phylum Chordata; class Actinopteri; order Cypriniformes; family Leuciscidae; genus Scardinius; species Scardinius erythrophthalmus. The sequence goes on along the minus strand of NC_138238.1, from coordinate 22,297,084 downwards.
CTAACTTCTTCAGAGTGAGGTGCATCCTCAGGTGCTTTTTAAACTGTATTGACTAAGTTTATATGCATGCTGGTGCTGGACAGTTGTTGGCTGCTTTTCCTTTATTATCCGCTCCAACCCATCCATATTTGAAATGAAACAGAATAATTTTAGATTAAAAAGTAATTCAGATTTTTGACAAACTTTTGGTAGTATAGACTGCATGGCAATTCAAATTAAAGGTGCAAATGCTCAAAGATAACACCTCTTTGATCGAGTCAAAGATTATCAAGGCAGAATATCATGTGGTCAGATCAAGTCCACCGCCAGCACGTCTGCTGCACACAATCTCACTGATTCTCAAACATACCTGAGAAAATAGCTAAAGACTACCATTGCGTCACCTCATAAATCGCATCCGCTTCGGCCGTTGTCAATGATATTCAACCAGTGATGTTCAGGTTTACTTTCACTTTAACACATAAGCCTACACAAACCAGATAAGACACTTACAATACAGACAGCTAAAGACTAAACAGTAACATGCCAGGACAGGACAGGCTGGTTTAACGTGTAATGGCTGAGGAATGAACAATGACAACATGCAACTCTCATATTTATGCTATCAATTTTAATGAGGTAATAAGTAAAGCTGGCATGTTTGTTAGTCTCTAGAAAATCAAGCGACTGCATCACAGAACAAATCAGATATGGGCAACAGGGTGATGGCAAGTACAAAGAATTGCTTGTATCATGACTTACAGGTGAGAACATCATGAGAACAATTTATTTTGAAATTTGCATTTTTATCTTAAAGATACAAAACATTTCTTATGGATGTCTGGCCTGCTAATTGAAATAAAGCACATCATACATCAGTATAGACCAAAAGTTCACAAACCTTTAAGCGGTGGACCACTTCAACAGTAAAACAAAAATTGTGGACCACCTAAAACCACAAATCTGGAGGAAACCACAGACTAATTCAGATTAACCCTCTATGGTACGGTGTTGCCTCCAGGCAACATAGTCTATTTTAATTTATTTTTAATAAAATGAGACGCCCATTTATTGGTCAACCCTATCTCAGGGGAGAAGAACTCAAATACTTATCAATGAAAGTGCAAAAAAGTGGTCACATGACCCACAGGGTCCATTTTGTGTCTTGTTTCAGCACATGTGCACAGGACACGATGTGTTGAGGATGAAGATGGATATGCCATCAGGACTTCCTCTTTCTATTAATAATAGTCGTGAGGTCTGGCTTGGGAGGTTGCTGAGCGCGACGAGCCTGTCCCCAATCTTTACGAGGGGGAGCATGGTCCGCCATGCTCTGCTTCTTTACCTCCCTGGCTTTTGAAGAACCGGGGCGAGGTTGGGTGGCCGATGGCCCCTCCCCTTGAGTGTGTCGAGAAAGAAACTGAACGAATGCTTCATGTTTCTTTACTTCCTTGAACCTGGCGATGACAGTATTGACGGAGTCGCCAAACAGGCCAGAGGGAGAAATAGGGGAATCTAATAGAAACAATCTGTCTTTCTCTTTGATACCCGTTAAATTAAGCCACAGGTGCCTCTCCATGCTGACTAAAACCGACATTGAACTGCCGATGGCACAGGCCGTTTGCTTGGTCGCACGGAGAGATAGATCTGTGGCTCGACGAAGCTCAGAGAACGCTTCCTCGTCGATTGTACTGCCCGCACTCAAGTCCTTCAACAGGTCAGCCTGGTACGCCTGTAACACTGCCATAGTGTGCAGTGCTGCACCAGCCTGACCTGCAGCTTGGTAAGCTTTACCCACAAGCGCTGATGTTGTTCTACATGGCTTTGTGCCATATCGCATTAATTATCGCAGGCGATACGTCCGCGATATTAACGCGATATGGCTCAGCTTGTCAGTTAACTACGGCTCTTTGTAGTGAATGCCACTCCATCTGAAAGCAGGTGATGGCGATTTACTACTAATCAAGGAACCGGCTTTACTGACGAGATGCGCCTAACAATGTCATGCGATATATCGTCCAGCCCTAGCCCCACGATGGTAATGCGGGTGCGGTCTGGAAATAGTTCAGACGAGAGCGCAGCATCTTCACTGTGAACAGTTCACAATGCGCGCACTCGCCTTTCTCTAACGCGAGAACCGCGTGCTCTTCCCCCAAACAAACAAAGCAGTAATCGTGTGTATCCAGCTCCGACATAGGACGGGAGCATGGAGGAACACAACGCTTACTCTGCTGTTGACTCATTTCTTTTTGTTTTTGACTTTTTAAACTCTATTACAGTCTTTGAGAGAAAAAGATCGAGAAATTAGAATTTTCCACAGTATGGTCTGAAGACAAAAGACCTGATGATGCACCTGTGGCTCATCTATTTATAGCCTTGTGTCGCGGGTGCGCGCAGATGACGTCATCGACCGAGGCTATATTACCTCCGGGTCAATTCTATTGACGTGTTACACACAAAATTCACAGCTGGTCACGATTAAAGACATTCCCAATGCGCTAAGCAGCGCAGCATCGATTGTAGCTTTTGAAAGGGAACTTGTAGGGTCATTACAATTTTTTTTTTTAAACTGGTGTGGTCAGTGCCACAATAGTGCTATTCAAGACCCTGCTACCTGTGGACTTAGGGGCCCGAGTCATCACCATTTTTCCAGTTGCCAAAAATATAATTATTACTTTCATTTCATTGCTGTAAAATTTCTTAAAGGTAAGTTACAAAAAGAATACCTTGATTAAACTTTTTCATCGTTTGATCAACTCCATCATCATTTAACTCCAATACATCATATTTTCGTTGAAAAGTGCGTGGCCGTGTCCTCTCTGCTGCCATCTTGTTTCTCCTAACTAGGTTAGGAGACCTATCCAGCTCTCTTAAATAATTTACTAGCTGAGACCAAGTCTTAACACTTAGGAACCTTTATGAATCACACTTATTCTTAAGTTTAGGAATAAGAGTAAAATTATGTCATTCTTAGAATTTTGACAGACTTGAGACTAAAATTTTACTCTGAGTGGCTTTATACATACGGCCCCTGGATTTTATGTTTCTAAATGAAACTTGGCTAAAAGACGTAGTATAACTGCGTAGCGCAGGGGTCGGCAAGTAACTTTGGCCGCGGGCCAATATTTTTTTTAGCCAGTAGATGGCGGGCCAGCTACACAGAGTAGGCCTATGGATACAAATTAAATACTCTTATATAGGCCTATGATCGCGGAATATGATGGGTCGTCACAGTCCGTGGATCATTCGTTCAATCGTTTTTTCAAATTAAAACCAAAAAGATGAAAAAAGATGAAAAAGATTAAAAAGATGAAAAACGACTTGTTTTTCCATTCCTGAACTAAAATGAAAAAACGAATAATGACGGGTTTTCTGATTTTCTGATTGTGCTCAGATCAAAAATAGAAAAAAATAATTACTGGATTAGACAAATTTTAATTTTGATTTTTAATTTTTAATTTAACACATTTTAAACAGATCAAGTACTATTGTGGTAACAGATTACAGCCATTTTAATAAAGGTGTGAATAGCAATCATGCCTCATTCGCTTACAGTCCGACTTTTGAACTTTATTCCTTTTTTATTATTATTATTTATTCGGGACACACACATACACACCTATGGCTTAAGGAGGTCTGCCCGGGACTGTTTTTTTTTTTTTTTTTTTTTTTTTTTTTTTTTTTTTCGCTCCCACAAGGTTCTATTCAGCAACCGCTTAAAATACACTCAATGTTCACCCGCTTTATTTCCCGACCTGACGGGTCCACAAAATTTAGATCTCGTTTCCATAATCTCACATTCAAATGTCTCTAAAAGAAAGTCTCAGAAAGAAGGAGATTAAGTAGCCTATAATAATTATAAATGCTATACAAAAATTGTGTTCGTGTCAATATAAATATTAGGCTATTTTAACATTGTACTGCAGCAGAGAAAAAAAAAAATGCCACAGAAAAAAATTATGAAATATAAATAACAAATTTAATAGGACAAAGGCTATCACTCAAATTTCTAAGCAACATAAACGAAAATCATATTGACCTACTGACAAATGAAGTAGGCTATTTTCTGTCGAACTATTTCAAACATCCTTGCAAAAAAAGAATGTTGTTGACTGACAATGGTTTCAGTACCAAACTATCAGAACCATCAGAGCTAGGTGTAGCCTACAGGCGGTCAGAATGAAGTGCGGATACGCTGTCAAAAGATGTCGGGAGTTGGCTATTGTTAATCAGACCGCCCGCTCCGTCCAAAGTACACCAGAGTTCTGACCGCTACCGTCTTTTGACGCGCGAATGAACACAAAGTGGTAAAGCGTATAACTAGACGCGGCAGGCGCGAATTTGACGCGCTATTCGCGTCCGGTGGTATACTTTAAAATGTAATCCCGCGCCGCATTATTCCCTATGGTCGTTTCACATAGTATGCGGCTGGTGAAATCGCCGCGCGACTGCGGCTTTTCTCAAGTAGTGGAAGAGTTTTGTGCAGCATTTAGGACTTCCAAAATGTTCCGGCGGGCCAGAAAATATTGCTGCCGGGCCAGTTTTGGCCCGCGGGCCGCCAGTTGTCGTTCCCTGGCGTAGCGCTTCTGTGTTATATGTCACACGTAGGCTCACTATTGGCCGACGCTGGTCATGTGTGTGATGCGTGTGACGTACAACCCAGAAGTGCTACGCAGTTATACTACGTGAATTCACTCGAGGCCCAGAGAGAAGGAAATGAATAGTGGAATAAAGTCATTATTTTTGGGGGGTTTTGCGCACAAAAAGTATTCTCGTCGCTTTATAAACTTAAGATTGAGCCACTGTAGTCACTTGGACTATATTAACGATGTCTTTAATACCCTTTCTGGGCCAGCAAGTTATAATGCCTATGGAGGAGTGATCCAGCTCTCAGATTTAATAAAAAATATCTTAATTTTTTGTTCCGAAGATGAACAAAGGTCTTACGGGGTTGGAACAACATGAGGGTGAGTAATTACTGACAGAATTTTCATTTTTGGGTGAACTAACCCTTTAAATGAGAACACTAGTGGGCTATTTATGAAGGCTAGCCTATATCTTTAACACCAAGCATATCTGCTAACTGATGATTTTCTCCTTAATTCTTTTAATTCAAAAGTTTAAAAAGTGTAATTGATGATATTGCTCCTGTAAAAGTCAGGAAGAAGAGTGGCAGACAAAAAGCACCTTGGAGAAACTCAACAGCAGTGCAAAATATGAAAAGACAATGCAGAAAAGCAGAGTGCATGTGGCGGAAGACTAAACTTGTAGTCCATTACTACAAAGACAGCCTTCATGCTTTCAATATGGAACTAGGCAAAGCTAGACAGACTGTCTTCTGGAATATTATAAACAGCTACTTAAAGGACAAGTTCGGTATTTTACACTTAAAGCCCTGTTTACAGATCGTTTCTGATGAAATAGAACGGTTAAGATTAAAATTTGGACTCATGCTGCTGTCCCGAGAATTTTAGGTTTCTTTTGCTTTCCCCAAAACCTCTAGAATGGGTGTATAGGTGCACTGGACAGTCCTTCCTAAAACGCATTAAACTTTCTTTTACAAAGACGTGAAACTCACCGAGTGGTCAGGGGTGTTTACTGATATGCTCACACAAAAATCGCTGCAAAAGATGCTTTCCAACAGGTTTTATCGTAGTTTTTGTCCAACTCCATTTACTTGTATTTGATGTGCTGTGAGGTACGGTATTACTCCGCCGCCACCAACTGGGCTGAAGTGTCTATTATTCAAGCTCTCAACGGAAGAATGTACGGGTGTGAGATGTTTGGAAAAATAAGTCCACAGTTTTACAACGAATGGTAAATGGTATTATTCAAGCTCTCAACGGAAGAATGTACGGGTGTGAGACGTTTGGAAAAATAGGTCCACAGTTTTACAACGAATGGAAAACACCTGTTGGAAAGCATCTTTTGCAGCGATTTTTGTGTGAGCATATCAGTGAACACCCCTGACCACTCGGTGAGTTTCACGTCTTTGTAAACGAAAGTTTAATGCGTTTTAGGAAGGACTGTTCCAGTGCACCTATACACCCATTCTAGAGGTTTTGGGGAAAGTGAAAGAAACCTAAAATTCTCGGGACAGCAGCATTTGTCCAAATTTTAATCTTAACCGTTCTATTTCACCAGAAACGATCTGTAAACAGGGCTTTAAGTGTAAAATACCTAACTTGTCCTTTAAACAACACACGCACTCTTTTTGCTACTGTAGAGAGACTGACAAACCCCCCCAAGCCAGATTCCCAATGAATTGCTCTCAGACCACATCTGATTTAGAAGAAATTGATGGCAAAATTTTGGAAGAAACCATATAGCACCTTAAAATATCAACTTGTGCCCTTGACACACTTCCCACATCTTTTTTCAAAAGCGTGTTAAACAGTTTAGAAGCAGATCTCCTAGAAGTGCTAAACTCCTCACTTCTCTGCAACTGCAGTTGTCAAAGCCCCTCCTTAAAAAGAGCAATCTGGATAGGACCATATTAAGCAACTATAGACAATCTCAAATCTTCCTTTCATAGGCAAGATCATTGAAAAATCTGAACAAATTCTTAAGCTCGAATGGATACTTTTAGACAATAGACAATTTTCAATCTGGTTTCCGACCGCATCACAGCACAGAGACAGCGCTCATAAAGATAATAAACGATATTGGCTTAAATACTGATACAGGCAAATTATCAGTGCTGGTACTACTCGACCACAGTGCTGCATTTGACACTGTCGATCATAACATACTTCTTGACAGGCTGGAAAACTGAGTGGTGCTTTCTGGGATAGTCCTAAAATGGTTAGGAGGGAGATGTTATTATGTGAGTATAGGAGACCATAAGTCTGAGTGGACATATATGACATGCAGAGTCCCTCAAGGCTCAATTCTTGCGTCACTCCTGTTCAACCTGTATATGCTCCCACTGAGCCAAATAATGAGAAAGAACCAAACTGCTTACCACAGCTATGCAGACGACACACAGATCTACTACAGCCCCATTGACTCCCAGTGCCAATGCATTGATGAAGTAAACAGTTGGATGTGCCAAAACTTTCTTCAGTTAAACAAAGACAAAACTGAAGTCATTGCATTTGGAAACAAAGATGACACTCTCAAGGTGAATGCATACCTTCAATCTAGGGGACAAACAACTAAAAATCAAGTCAGGAATCTTGGTGTGACTCTAGAGTCAGACACTATTTTCAGTAGTCATGTCAAAGCAATAACTAAATCAGCATACTATCATCTGAAAAATATTGCAAGAATTAGATGCTTTGTTTCCAGTCAAGACTTAGAGAAACTTGTGCATGCTTTCATCACCAGCAGGGTGGATTATTGTAATGGACTCCTCACTGGCCTTCCCAAAAAGACCATAAGACAGTTGCAGCTCATACAGAACGCTGCAGCCAGGATTTGGAGCAGAACCAGAAAATATGAACATATCACACCAGTCCTCTTTACACTGGCTTCCAGTTACATTTAGGATTGATTTTAAAGTATTATTACTGGTATATAAATCATTCAATGGCCTAGGACCTCAATACATTTCAGATATGCTCACTGACTATAAACCCAACAGATCACTCAGATCATTAGAGTGAACCCTTGGTATTTCTAGCTGTTGTGATCCTAAGCATGGTGAGTCCGCTTTTAGCTACTATGCCAACCGCAGGTGGAACCACCTTCCAGAAGAGATCAGATGTGCCCCTACAGTAGTCACATTCAAATCCAGACTCAAAACACATCTGTTTAGCTGTGCATTTACTGAATGAGCACTGTGCCACTATTCGTCCGACTATTTGTACTGTATTTTATTTTATTTTTTATTCTAAACTGTTTTAATTATTCTTATTTCTTTTGATTATTTTAATTTCTTCTCTGTAAAGCACTTTGAATTACCACTGTGTATGAAATGTGGTATATAAATAAACTTGCCTTGCCTATTCGCGATTCTATGAATATGCAAATTAGCCCTGCCTCTATTCATTCACACCAGCTCAGAGATCCACTCGTTGATGATCATACGTTGACGTGATTAGTTACAAGGCAGTTTGTGACATCAGAAACTCCAGCAATTTCAAACCATGTTTTTGAAACCGTCTTTGGTTCAGTGCCGTTTTAAGGAGAAAATACTCCGCAATGGTGATGACTTATGAATTTGAACATGGTTTGTCTGAAAGTATATTAAAAACACCACATAGAAATATAAACAACAACGCTTGATTTTCACCACAGGGGATCTTTAAGTAATGTAAAAAAAGTCATTTTGAAATCTTGAAATAGCTTTACATTTACAGATCTAACAATCTACAATATACTATTACATTCAGTCATTATATATAATAATATAATTGTATAGTGTTTGTTCTGTTTTGTTCAGGTTTCCTGGTCTGTTCTATTTTGTCTCTTGCCTCTAGTTTGTTAATTGGTTCCATTCTCTGAGTTTCCCTGCCTGTTTGTCTCCATGGTTACATATTGATTAGATTAGTTTCCCCCTTTTTTTGCTCTGTGTATTTAGGCCCTCTGTCTCAGGTAGTTCCTTGTCCTGCATCGTTTAAAGGTGCAGTATGTAAAAATGACAACTACTGCAGTCGAATTCAAAATATCGGAGATCGTGGTTTCTCCCGCCACCTGCTCCTCAGACTGGACAGCACTCACAAGGGTTGCCAGTTTGAGCACACACAACAGGAACGAGCGCAATGGACAATGAAAATTGGCAAATTAGCAACGTGCAGTATCACAGACCAAAACAATATTGACCAAAACATTCCAGCCTGGAAACTTTTACATTTCAAAATAAAATAACTGGCTGTAAGTGGTTTTCAGATAAACGAGTATGTGAACTTAGCATGTTTCCTCATATGCAAACATATTATGGTATTTTTATGCTTTAGTAAAGTGAAAAAGTTACACACAGCACCTTTTTAAAGGGACACTAAGTGGGAATTTCTCCCATCTAGTGGTGAAACTGTATTTTGCATTCAAACGAATAATGCTCTCCAGCGCCTCACTTTTCCAAATGCGCGCTGCATCTACGGTTGCCGTTATGTACCAAAAAGTTATGACAGGATGTCTTATAATAGCACTTCGAGTTTTCCTTCGGGTGAACAGGTTTGTTATTTAAAACAAACTGTAACTTGAATCAATGAAAAAAAGAATGTTACAGTATAAATTACTGACTGTGAAAAACATTAACTATGGTAGTTAGTAGTAATGCCGCCTTTATTTGTTATATTTTTGAAGTACGTGCATTGTTAGATATCATCATCCGTGCCTTCTCTAACGTTCCTTTACTCAATAGCTGCTATTCATCAAAGAGCCTGTTTAACTTACTATGAATAGAATAGATAAATAGATATAACTATAAATGTTCTACTGTCTATATAATAAAGTTCACAACAAAGCAATGAAAAATAAGCTTGTAATTAAGACCGTAACATTGACTTACCTGTCGAGAAGAAAGCAGGCAACTTCAGCATCTCTTTTGAAAGCTTTCTCCTGCATTAACTATCCCGACATTAACCCTTGTTTTTGTAATCTCCGCGGTCACGTTTTCTTTTACGGTCTATTTTGGACTTTTCCGACGACGAGGACTCCTTATCCTGTGACTCATATGTATGTATGAATGAACGGTGTATAAATAACCGTGCAGTGCAGCCTTTTAAACTTGCCGGTGCAGTGACAAGCGCCTCTCACTGCTCTGCTTCTCCGCTTCTGCTGACTTCAGTCACGTGATGCTGGTTCTGAACGAAACGCGTTTGGAAACGCGTTGGCCTAGTACTTTTTGTCCCTCTCTGCTATTATAGTTTTTCAAGATGGCGGAACTACATGGAAGCCTTCGTGGACCTACCCGTCCCATGTATATAAAGATAATAAATTCTTCGTTTACGAGGATTAGTCTGATCATTGGCAGAGGTATTTGTACACCATTGAGGGCATATTTATGAATAAAAATATTGATTTTAGATAATAAAATACCTAAAAAGCTACATATTGTCCCTTTAAGTGCTATGTGGTGGTACATTCTCCTAGATTTTCTCCTGTTTGGTGTGTTGAGTATTATATTAAACGTCTCCTTGAGTATCTCCTTTGTTGTGAAATTTATTACAGCCACCTATCCGTGACAATAATATAATATAATATAATAATGTTAACAAATAGTTAATTTTAAGCATTTACTAGTTGCTTTTTTTTTTTTTTGCGGATTTAATCAATCAATCAACTAAAAGATTACTTGGAATCGCTCACAGACCGGCAGTTTGAGACCAAATGATGTAGAGAATTAGAACCAAACAATGAAGAGAAAGTTCTACTCTACTGGCAGAATTACGGCGCCTATCCAACCCCCGCACATTTGCTTATATCTGTTTGTAATTGCCCAGAAATGAAAACCAGTCCATGTTGACTGAGTTTCTGTAAGTTTAAACCAAAACAAAAAGCTCAGATGTCAAAACAGCAGGATGCTTCCTGGTGTAGACCCGCATGGCTCAATCTCCTTGACTATTCAGTTCCCAATGTCTAAATGCTGCCCTCAGTCTGAATTTACTGAGCAGTGAAACGTGAGATCTTTGTTAGTCTCTAAATGGTCAATGGTCATTGAGACTCAAACTCACCTGTGACATTGTTGTGAACTTGTTACTTTGTTGCTGTGACTAACAAAGATGTTAGAGGATGGTGTGGCATCTGTTTTGGCCTTTCCCTCAGAATTGCTCCTGTCTCCTTGCTCTCTCAGAGCAGCGTTATCTTTATTGTACTGACTCAGTCCAGAGGAAACATCTGTCTTCTTTTGCTCAGAGCTGGGCACTGCATCTGAGGTGTCTGTGGTTTCCCGGTGTCTTTCCCTCCGCGTGTACACGGATGAACTTTCCTCCAAGTTGGCATACCGTTCAGACAGCTCCCGCCTTCTCTCAGCCTTGTAGCGGGCGATACGTTCAGCTTTGGATTCCAGAGATGAGCCTTGCAAAGAGTCCACAGAATCCATCATCTCTCTGCCCAGTTACACGTTCTTGCTCACTTCCTAGTGGACAACAAGTCTGCCGATATCATTCCACTGTTGAGAGAGACGAACAAAATGAGATCTCTGTTCTTAAATAATAATAAAAAAATGCCTTTGTTTAAGCACTGAATGAAACAACAATACAAACAAAAACATGCAATTGAATATAAAACTGGCACAATCACTAAAACTTGCACTCTAATCCTTTCCATGGCAGTTTTTTGTCAGTCAGGACCTGTCAAATGAAAGCCTGCAAAAGGAGAGAAGTGATTGGCTGAAAGAAAACACACAGAACTCAAACACCTGCCCACATTGCTGTGTGATTCTCATATTACCCTTAACAGCCCCAGAGAAAGATAAAGAGAGAGAGATTAGCACCAAAGTGCACTTAAAGAGATGGTTCGGAGTAATTTCAACCTAGGGTCCTTTGCACCATGACCTTGAGTCATAATACTAAATACTAAAATACTAAAAAATAACCTTAAACAGTACATTTTTAGTCTTCAGTTATCAAACCTGTCCTGCAGGACCCCCAGCACTGCACATTCTGCATGCCTCTCTTATTTGATACACCCACTTCAGAGCTGTGTTCGAAATTGCCTCCTATACCCTCATTCATGACTCCACTAATATAGTCCACTTGAAGGAGTAAATGAAAACGAGTAAATTCAGACACTGAGTGTGCCGGAAGGGCTGCCGCTTTGCCGACTAATAATCATTTGAAACTTAACATACTAGCAGCTCTAGTAGTAATGAAAAGATTTTTCTTGAACTCTGTCATGGAAACTAGCATGTATAATAACCTTTATTAAAGTAATGAATTAAAAAGGAATTTATACCTCTATGATGTTACGCTGTACCCACATTGAAAAATGAATGGATGGATGATTCAGATGTGGGCGGCATCTTCTGGCAAAACGCGGGAATTCATTTCGGCACGACTCTCACAGTACGTTATGGGTATTCCTTAGCTGCTGAGCGTACATTGGTCGTTCACTCACAGGATTAAATAAGTGCACTTGATAAAATAGTGCCCTATTTAGGGTATAAGGGGCAATTTCGAACACAGTCCTGGGCTCAACGGCTAGAGAATACCCACTATGTACTGGTTGAACCGAATGAATTCCCGCGTCTCGCAAGAAGATGGCGCCCGCAGGTGAATCGTCCATCCATTTTCCAAGCCGCTGGTCCAATGTGGCTACAGTGTAATATATCATACAGGTATAAATACCTTTTTAATTGATAACTAAATTGTTTAATTATTGTTTATAAATGCTAGATTCCATGACATAGTTCCAGATACATATTTGTATTACTATTGGACCTGCCAGTTTGCCAAGTTTCAAATGATTATTATACAGCAAGCACAAACTATGCAAAAGTGGCAGCCCTTTTGGCACACTCAGTGTCCAAATTTGCGCACTATTTTTCATTCACTCCTTCAAGTGGACTACGTTAGTGGAGAAATGTAGGGAACACTGAATGAGGGTATAGGGGGCGATTTCGAACAGAGCCCAGCTCTTGCAATCTGTACTAATAAGCTGATGAGTTAAATCAGGTGCAAGTTAACTTAACACAGTTATTAAAGTGTGATAGTCATGGCAAGGCACAAAATCCTATTTGGAATGTTCTAAATAGCCAGCAACTTACTGTGAGGAATTGTGAGTGTCACATTATTACATAAACCTTTCATATAGAGTGCCAATAAGTAAGCACATAAGAAAATAAATAAATGGCAATATACAGTATGTATCAATGTCCAAAGAAAATATATGTGAAATGTGTCAAAATATTTACTTATTGACTTATTTCATGATTTATTTATTTAATGCTAATTTATTGAAAGAGTTATTTATTATTACGGCACTCCAAATCCTCTATAGCAACTCACATTTGATTTCAATACAGTTTGGAGTCATCATCTTGCTCAAGCTAATGGTTAGATACCCTAGTAAGTATAAAATTATTACCGTTCTATCAATATTTCTGAGAATTTAATGATTTTTTTTTTTTCCACTGAGCTTGTTGCAGAAGGTATCTTATAAGGCAACATATTCATTTAGCATCGTATCAATGTGTGCATGGGTGTGTCTAAACAACTGTGGATGATGGAGGCTCTGATTTTGCTGTAGAAATCTATGACTTATGAGCTGGTGAGGGTGTGTTTTTGCTAGTGGGGGTTTGGGGGATACGAAGAGAAGTTTGCATGGCGCTCCTGGATTCCTGCTGCTGGGTACAGGGGTTAATGGTCCACATCTGGGACCTCACGTTTAATAGCTTCCACACGGAGAGCAAGGGCGAGAGGGAGAAAGGCAGAAAGAAACAAAATGGATGTGGTAAACAATAATTGGAAGGGAAAGAATAAGTTTGTGATAGAGCGCAAAAAGAGAGCAAGACGATTGCTGCTGAAGATAGAGTATTGAAGGTGAAATAAAACATGATAATGGGACAAAGGAAAATACAGATGGAGGAGGGCGTGGAATGGCAGGGAAGAGGAACAAGGTAATAGTGGAGTCACAGATGAGATTACATCATTTTGAGAAGAGTCGTAATATCCCATGACAAAAGACATATGCAACACATTTTCTCTATTTCTATTGTTAGTGAGTTTTCAGAACATATTTTCATGTTTTTATGCCATCAAGAGCTGCTGTTGATGCAATGGTCAGACATTATAACAAATCATATTTAAAAAAAAAATCCTGGTAATTTTCCAATTTTTTTGGTTTGAGACCAGCCGATTTAAAGAGCCAGTGCAAAGTAGGCTACATCATCACAGGGACATTGAGCTCCAGCCATTTTGTATTTATCTGGACATTTATCAAGGTTTGGTTACAAAGCATGAAGTAGCCTAATGATAAATAATCCCTACCCTTAAAGTTTAACCTATTGCAGAAGGTAAAATTAATATATGATCATCTGAGAACTTCCTACAGTAACAGGGTCCAGGAGACATAATAAAATCATTATGTTGATGAACATGACCAAAAATGCCAAAAACAACTGAACCCACAATTCTCCTTCCAAGGGAGTAAATCCCACGAGAGGCAAAACGGCTCACGTTGGCTCTATGATTAGAAGTGTGCGTAATTCTACAAGCCATCCAAGGGTCCACGGTGTGTTCCTTGTTACTACCTATAAAGGAGTGCTTAAACCAAGAACTCACTTGTTTGGAAAAGTGCAGAATTTTTTATATAATCAAGAGCAGAATACATTTGGAAAGACATCAGCAGCAGGAAGTTTTGTGCTTTTTAATGCGGGGAACTTACGCAAACATTTTCCGCAAAAACAGTAAGAGTGAGCGCTACAGTGTCCTCTCTCTCACTCTCATTAAAAGACTAAGAATAAAAGACTTTCCAAAACAACGTTCATAATAAATGAAGTGTGCTGCTGGTGCAATGTTTGTGTCTAATGCTATGAGGGAGAACACTTATCCATAAAAAACACCTCTATTATTGTTACATACAGTGATACTAGTTATACTCAGTAAGTACAATCTACCAATGAAAGCTTATCAGGTAAAAAAAAAAAAAAAAAAAAAAAAAAAGAGAAACTATGAACATCAAATTTGTAAACAGCAGTTTCCAAATCAGTTCCTACATGTCTAACCAATTGAACAGCCATAAATAATGTAATAATATGAAGAGTTGAGAGCTAGAGTTCTTTAATCAACAGAAGTCAAAGAATCAATGACTGCTTGTCACGAACTGAGCCGTGACGTGCTCACGAAGCGGGCAGGCAACCAAACGCCGGCGCTAACATTCAAGCTGTCTTGCCGCTATTTTCCATGTCATATCGCTGTCATTGCCGTTTGCTGTTCTATTACTAGTGCACTATTTACAATGTCATTTACCACAGTTTGCCATAATTACCAGCTAGCATGCAATGTTGTTTAAGCTGCAGGGAAAGGCCTTAGTGTGGGGAATTGTGTTATTTTAGGAACGGTTCATATAGATTTTTGCAACTGGTGTTTTTTTACTTGCTAGGACCCCACTGAATACAAAACAACCTGTTTCCAATTTTTTTCTTCATTTTTAGTGCCAAAATTTAAGATGGCAGACAATATATGCAGAAAAATCACAGAAAATAAAATATATAATCTTTTCACTTCTATGAAGGCTTTAAAATGGTAAACTTTTTGATGAATGTATTCCTAATAAGGCAGACAAGTGAGACACAGACTATTTTAAAAATATTTATTGGATCATTTGCCAAAAAATTGGGCGAAAAAAAGAAGGAAAAAACGGGGGGAAAAAATCTGCATTTTGTTTCATTATTGAAGAGTTCAACAAAACAGTCATTGTCACTCAAGTATTTATCCTCATCACTCTCACTGTCACTGTCTGACTTTTCAATATTGGTGTATTTCTCCTCAGTATGGCAAGCCGTTTTAACTTTTATTCATTTCCAGGATATGAATTCTTGATATCAACAATTCAATTTTCACTAGTTAAAACGATAGTTATTGATATCAGAAATTAGATTTCTACTATTAACAATGGCAATTTTTGATATCAGGTATTACATTTCCACTAGTAACAATGCTAATTCTTGATATCAGCATTTTCACTAGTTAAAATGATAATTCTTGATATCAACAATTGAATTTCAACTGGTAAAAACATCTCGGTTACGCATGTAACCCTCGTTCCCTGAGTAGGGAACGGAGACGTTACGTCGGATGACGATGAATGGGGTTTCGCTTAGAAAGCCTCTCACCTTCGAGTATATAAAACGAGCCAATGGCCATGAAATGCCATGGGTCTGCGGAATTTGCATAGCGTATCTCCGCCCCAGGCCGGGGGTATATAAGGAAGTACGCCGGCAACATGCAGATATGTTTCTTCGCTGAGGAGCCGAGACTGAACTCAGGCGTTCCAGCGGTACAGCGGAAGTGGCAGGGAGACGTAACGTCTCCGTTCCCTACTCAGGGAACGAGGGTTACATACGTAACCGAGACGTTCCCTTTCGTTGTCACTCCGAGTTACGTCGGATGACGACGAATGGGGTTCCCAGTGTAATCACGCCACCTCTCGACTGTCTTCCAGTGCCCTGCGTAAGTCTGAGCTCCCTGTCGTGAGACTAGCATGGACGAAGGAGTCCTACTTAACACAGGAATACCAAGGTATACTGGGAAGCATATCCAGTGGAAATATGCAATCATGCCCAGCCCGAAGGGGGGGACTTAAGAATACACATATGACCCGAAGGAACTGCATATGGAGAATCACTGGGGTGTCCAGCCGCAGGTGGAATATTTCGACCCCAGGGGTGGCAAGGTGGCTTGCCAAGGGAAAGACACATGCTGAAGGAGGCTTACAGTGGAATACACATGTGGGGGTCGCCCGGAGGGGAACCATGCACATGGAGGCACCTAGCCAACGCGAAAGCTGCCGGTGGCATAACTCTGGCGTTGATGTCGTCAGTGCTGGAGGAGACTCAGGGCTTATTAGGCTCACCTGAGGAATATCGCACGTATCCCGTCCGTGGAGAGGAATGGCAAGCAAGCGAAGACACCGGAGCAGAATCTAGTACCGGCTAGTTGAGGCGAGTACATGAGAAGAAACTGGCTCCACTCGGAGATTGTAGAATCTCGCGAATGTGTTAGGTGTCGCCCAGCCTGCAGCTCTGCAGATGTCTGTTAGCGAGGCGCCATGCGCTAGAGCCAAAGAGGATGCCACACTCCGGGTGGAGTGGGCCGTCACACCAAGGGGGCATGGTTGACCTTGCTGCTGGTAAGCCAAAGCAATGGCGTCCACTATCCAGTGAGACAACCTTTGCTTGGAGAGAGCCTTTCCCTTCAGCTTCCCACCATAACAGACAAAGAGCTGGTCTGAGGTCCTGAAACACTGCGTTCTGTCTACGTAAGCACGGAGGGCGCGTACTGGACAGAGCAGTGCCAAGGCTGGGTCTGCCTCCTCCAAAGGCAGCGCTTGCAGGTTCACCACCTGATCTCAAAAAGTGTTGTGGGAACCTTGGGCACATGTCCAGGCCGGGGTCTCAGGATCACGTGAGAGTTAGCCGGCCCGAATTCCAGGCACGCTTCGTCAACCGAAAATGCCTGCAGGTCCCCTACCCTCTTGATGGAGGCCAATGCAACCAGGAGCGCTGTCTTCATTGACAGGAACTTAAGCTCCACTGATTGCAGAGGCTCAAAGGGAGCACTCTGCAGGGCAGTTAAAACCTTTCCACCCACTTTCAGGGTGGAGGGAGACAGCCTTCGCTCCAACCCTTCTTGCAGGAAGGAAAGCACGACACTGATGGGGCATTTCGTGGGTTCAAGATTTTTAGAAGAACACCAGTTGACGAAGAGGTTCCACTTCAACGCATAGACATGTCTCGTGGACGATGCTCTAGCGGAAGTGATGGTAGCCACCACCGCTGGTGGTAGGGTACTCAAACCTACCTCGTCCCGTCCAGGAGCCACACGTGGAGGTTCCACAGATCGGGACGAGGGTGCCATAAGGTGCCCCGTCTCTGAGAAAGCAGGTCCTTCCTCAGGGGAATAGGCCAGGGAGGTGCTGTCGCGAGGAGTACTAGTTCTGGGAACCAGGTGCGGTTGTGCCAATACGGGGCAACCAAAATTACCTGCTCCTCGTCCTCCCTGATCTTGCGCAAGGTCTGCGCAAGAAGGCTCACTGGGGGAAACGCATACTTGCGGAGGCCCCGCGGCCAGCTGTGCGCCAGTGCATCCGTGCCGAGCGTGCCCTCGGTCAGGGAATAAAACAGGTCGCAGTGGGACGAGTCGTGGGAGGCAAACAGATCTACCTGTGCGTCCCCGAACTGATCCCAAATCAGCTGGACCGTCTGGGGATGGAGCCGCCATTCTCCAGCGAGAGGCCAAAGCCGAGACAGCTCGTCGACCGCCTGGTTCAGGTCTCCCGGGATATAAATGGCTCGAAGCGACCTCAGATGCTTCTGACTCCATATGAGGAGGTGGCGGGCGAGTTGCGACATACGGCGGGAGCGTAGACCACCTTGACAGTTGATGTACGCTACTGTGGCGGTATTGTCTGATCGGACTAGTACGTGTTGACCCCTGAGCAACGCCCGAAAGCGGTGCAGGGCAAGGCGTACAGCCAGCAACTCGAGGCAATTGACATGCCAAAGGCGCTGGGGTCCTGTCCAGGAGCCCGCGGCAGCATGTCCATTGCACATGGCACCCCAACCCGTGGCAGAGGCATCTGTTGATACAACAACATGCCTGGAAGCTCGCTCTAAGGGAACTCCGGCCCGTAGAAAATTGAGGTTCGACCACGGGGAGAAGGTCTGACGGCAGGTCGGAGTCACTGGGACCCGGAGCCTGCCGTGTTGCCATGCCCACCTCGGGACTCGATCACGAAGCCAAAGCTGAAGCGGTCTCATATGAAGCAAACCGAGCGGCGTTACTGCGGCTGCGGATGCCATATGCCCCAGGAGCCTCTGAAAAAGTTTCAGTGGGACCGCACTCTTGCCCTCAAACTGACGAAGACAAGTCAGCAGTGACTGCGCGCGCGCGCGCGCTCGTAAGCTGCGCGCACATGGCGACCGAGTCGATTTCCATACCGAGAAAAGAGATCCTCTGCACTGGCAGAGTTTGCTCTTCTCCCAGTTGACCCGAAGGCCCAGACGAGCTAGGTGCTGGAGCACAAGGTCCCTGTGTTCGCAAACCTGGTCTCGAGAGTGAGCTAGGATCAGCCAGTCGTCGAGATAGGTCAGAATGCGAACCCCGTGTTCTCGTAGGGGAACAAGGGCTGCCTCGACGACCTTCGTGAAGACGTGAGGAGACAGGGCTAGCCCGAAAGGGAGAACCGCGTACTGGTATGCCTGCCCCTCGAAAACAAACCGAAGAAACGGTCTGTGTCGAGGAAGAATGGAGACATGGAAGTAGGCGTCCTTCAGGTCGATCGCTGCCTTCGGTACAATGAAGTAGGGGCTGTAGAAGCCGGACTTCATTTCGGCTGGAGGGACAATCTCGATCGCACCCTTCACCAGTAGGGTGGCGACCTCCACTCTCATGACAGGGGCATTGCCACCGACCATAGTGAAGCGGACTCCCCTGAAGTGGGGAGGAGACCGCGCGAACTGAATCGCGTAGCCGAGCCTGATGGTTCTCGCGACCCAACGGGACAGTCTGGGAAAGCTCCAAAAGCTGTACCAGCGGGGTCAAGGGAACCAGATGTACACTGAAGGAGCAGCGAAGCGGAATGACCGGCCCGGACGTGGGTGGCATAGCGGCCCGGTGTGGGGGCACGGTCATTAGCCGCGCCCTGCCAGAGGAGGCCAGGGGAGGACCAGCGTCCCACGGGGGCATGCTCTGGCAGGGGTCTGGCGACAGAGGGGGACGAGAGTGGTGAGGCTCGTGAGCGGAGCGCACTGTCATCCACAACCTCTAGGGGCTCGGAGAAAGGGGCATCAGTTCTAGAAACAAGAGATTCTCCCCCGGCCCTCCACCGGAGGACGGAGTGGCCCTGCTACCAACTCTTGAGAAGAACTGAGCCCTAACTCCAAGCTGCCCGTCTCAAAAGTGCTGCTTAGCACGGCGTTTTGGCCAGCTAAGGGGCGGAGACGGGCAGTGCCGCCCTCCTGCATCCCCCTCCAGCCCGGGGCCGGTGAAGGCTCGAGGGGAGGAGCCGCAGGGAGGCAGCCTCGGCGGGAAGTAGACTAAGGAGACCGCACGGACGGATGACCGTCGGTTCAGAAGGCCTCAGTCTACCTCAGGGGAGGGTCGAAGACTGTTGGGCGCAGTCCTCAACCACACCGCCGAGCAAGCCACCCGTCTCGAGAGTGCTGCTTAACCTGGCGTTTGGCCGGCTAAGGGGCAGAGACGGGTGGTGCCGCCCTCCTGCAACCCTGTCCTACTCGGGGCCAGTGAAGGCTCGAGGGGAGGGGGCGCAGGGAGGCGGCCTCGGCGGGAAGCAGACTAAGGAGACCGCACGGACGGATGACCGTCGGTGCAGAAGGCCTCGGTCTGCTTCTGGGGGGGGTCAAAAGACTGTAGGGTACAGTCTTCAACCACACCGCCAAGGAGACCAGCCTGGGACATGGGGGAGATGAAAATGAATTCTCAGATCCCCTCACATCAACCTGGCTGAGCCCATGTCTGGACCACACTAGTGGACATCACCTGACCCAGGATCACGCAGGTACTGATGTCGCCTGAGCGAGGTCAGCAGTGTGCGTGGCGGAACAACCAGGCCGGGCATGGGAGGCATAGCGTCCCAGCATAGGGGCGTGGTTAGAGTTTCCGCGTTCTGCCAGGGTTGGCCAGGGAAGGACTAGCTTTCCACTGCGGCCGGTTCGGACAGAACTCCCGGGACAGCACTGCATCGAAGGCGCAGGCGACACACAGCACTGCATGACCGTGCCACGATAGTGACAGGGAACATACAGACCATGATCGCCGTGCGATCAAAAGCAGCGAAGGCGGAGGACACTCGCGGGCCGCGAAAGTCATGTGGACTCTCGCGGAGCGCAGGCGTCCTGATGCACGTCCGGGAGAAGCTTACAGCGCTCGGGGGGAGGGCGGGGCCACTCCAGCCGATGCTTTCAGCTGCCCGGGAAAGCATGGCTGACAGCTCTGGATCGGTCCCGGCAACGATGGCACTCCCGTGGGAGGCAACACAGTCGAAACTTCATTTCCAGAGGAATCAAGCCCGCCTTGTGATGCTGTGAGTGCATGACACCATCCGCCAGAGCCCCGAATGAAACACTGGGTCCCCGAAAGAAACCAGGCACACACGTAAGCTCCACGGTTTGCGATGTGGAGGGGGGTGTGGCCCGAGGAATTGACTCGTCGGTTGTTGTGCCACACCGAACCCTCAGATCACCCTGGCCACCAGCCAAAGTATCCCTTCTCGAGGAAGAGATAAATTGGGGTGTGGCAGAGGGGACTCTACTCACATGGAGATCATTGAGTCTCGATCTATAAACATCGCGATGGTCATGTTCCCGCAATGAAAACATGACTCATCAACGAGCGCTGCCGAGCGTGATTAAGCCCAACACGCAAAACAGCGCTCGCGTCCGTTAGGCAGATGAATCACGCACACACATCCAGGAAATAGAAAATACACGGGGCGAACCGTCTTGAAAAAGACGTGCCGCGTGCAGCTCTTTTAGAGAGTGGAAAAGCTCAGCAGAGTGCTGAAGCGCCCAGGGAGAAACACACTCACTGTCGGCAGATTACTGCACAAATCAGCAGCAGGAAATGCGATCTCGCTGGAACCGCCGTCACACCAACACACTGAAGAGCCGCTCGTCTCGAAGAGATTTGAGATGACACTCAGAAGGCTTGTGGAGTGAAGTACTGAACTTGGCTCCGAAGCGAAAACATATCTGCATGTTGCCGGCGTACTTCCTTATATACCCCCGGCGTGGGGCGGAGATACGCTATGCAAATTCCGCAGACCCATGGCATTTCATGGCCATTGGCTCGTTTTATATACTCGAAGGTGAGAGGCTTTCTAAGCGAAACCCCAAGTGACAACGAAAGGGAACTATAATTCTTGATATCTGTAATTGTATTTTCACTAGTGAAATGTCACCAAAGGCTGCCATTCAAAATCAATTGTGGATATCAAGAATTGATTTCTTACTTGTTGAAATTCCAGTTTCACATATCAGAAATACAATTCTTACTAGTAAAAACCTTTATTTTTGATATCAAGAATTCAGTTGTCACTAGTTGAAATGTCTATTCTTGATATCAACATTTGAATTGCTACTAGTAACAATGTTCATTTTTGATATCAAGAATTCCATTTTCACTAGTGACAATGTTAATTTCTGATATCATGAATGTATGGAAGCTTGTTTCCGCCACAAAATAATAATAAAAAAAGATAATTGCGACTTTTTATCTCACAATTGCGAGTTTACATCTCGCAATTCTGACTTTATTTCTCAGAATTGCGAGATATAAAGTCAGAATTGCGTGAAAAAAAGTCGCAATTGTGTGTTTTAAAGTCACAATTGCGTGTTATAAAGTCAGAATTCTGAGATATAAAGTCAGAATTGCGAGATATAAAGTCGCAATTGCGTCTTATAAAGTCAGAATTCTGACTTTCTTTCTCGCAATTGCGACTTTATATCTCAGAATTCTGACTTTATATCACGCAATTGGGAGATATAAAGTCAGAATTGCATGATATAAAGTCGCAATTGCGTGTTATTGTCACAAGCTGGGCTCGAACTCGGGTCTTAGGTGTGGAGAGTGAGTGTTCTACCACTTAGCCACAGAGGAGGTAATGTTGGACCCAAACGAAACACTCAAGCCAAAAATCCAGGCAAAGTAGATTTATTCAAAAAAAGATACTTTGCAAGTCCAAAAAAATCCAACAAAAGTTCTTCTCACAAAGAGGTATTAAAAAGCAGATAATCCAAAATAAAAGATAACAGGAGAGAAATAAAATAACTCCACAAGGGGAGAGAAACACAACCAAATAACTCAGAATAGCTTACTTGGGATAGCTTAGATAACTTGAAAGGACTCAAGAGTCACAGCAAGGAGACACATAGCCAGGACTCAAAAACCGAGTGAGGAACAAGGGGAAAAAACACATCTTAAATACTCTAGAGGAAACAAGGCACAGGTGACCTGGATAACGCTAACAAGGAAGAACTAAAAGCAGAGGGGAACACAGGTGACCTCTAGAGGCCCGGAGACTAACAACAGGAGGCAGGATGCTGGCAGTTATAAAGTCAGAATTGTGAGATATAAACTATTCTGTAAAAAAAAAAAAAAAAGTCCGTCTTTTTTTTTTCCCCCTTAGAATTGGACTTTTTATCTCACAATTCTGAGAAAAGATGTCAGAATTGCGAGATATAAACTCGCAATTATGTGTTATAAAGTCAGAATTGTGTGATATAAAGTCGCAATTGCGAGAAAAAAAGTCAAAATTCTGACTTTATCAGACGCAATTGCGACTTTATATCTCGCAATTCTGACTTTATATCTCAGAATTCTGACTTTATATCATGCAATTCTGACTTTATATCTCACAATTCTGACTTTATATCTCGCAATTCTGAGAAATAAAGTCAGAATTGCGAGATGTAAACTCGCAATTGTGAGATAAAAAGTCGCAATTATCATTTAAAATGTTTTATTCAGTGGCGGAAACAAGCTTCCATATGAATGTGATTGTTACTAGTAAGAAAGACATTTTAGATATCTGAAATTATATTGATATCAGAAATACATTTTCAGATATCAAAAATGAAAATTTTTACTAGTAGCAATTTAATTGTTGATATCAAGAATAGACATTTTTTACTAGTAACCATGTAATTCTTGATATCAGGAATTTGCATTTTTATTAGTAACAATGTAATTAATGATATCAAAAATTATATTTCTACTAGTAAGAAATACAAAGCTGAAATGTTTATTCAGAATTTTAACTAGTAAGAAATAAATTTTTGATATCTGTAATAGTTTTGTTGCTCTTTTAACATTTAAAACACATGTAGGATATGAATTGTTGATATCAACAATTGAATTCTTGATATCAAAAATGTAATTGTTGATATCAAAAATGTAATTGTTGATATCAACAATTTAATTGTTTATCTGTAATTATAAACAAAATTATATTTTCACTAGTGAAATGTCACCATAGGCTATGGCAAGCCGATTTAACTTTTATTCATTTTCAGGATATGAATCCTTGATATCAACAATTCAATTTTCACTAGTTCAAATGATAATTCTTGATATCAGGAATAATGTTTCTACTAGTAACAATGGCAATTTTTGATATCAGGAATTACATTTCAGCTAGTAAAAATGTTCATTCTTGATATCAACAATTGACTTTTAACTAGTAAAAACTATTATTCTTGATATTAACAATTAAATTTGAACTAGTAAAAACTATAATTCTTGATATTAACTATTTATATCCTGGGAATGGCAATAGGCAAGCCGTTTTGACTTTTAATCATTCGCAGGATTTGAATTCTTGATATCAACAACTACATTATCGCTAGTTAAAATGATAGTTATTGATATCAGGAATTAGATTTCTACTAGTAACAATGGCAATTTTTGATATCAGGAATTACATTTCCACTAGTAACAATGCTAATTCTTGATATCAGAATTTACATTTTCACTAGTTAAAATGATAATTCTTGATATCAACAATTGAATTTCAACTAGTAAAAACTATAATTGTTGATATCTGTAATTGTATTTTCACTAGTGAAATGTCACCATAGGCTGCCATTCAAAATCAATTGTTGATATCAAGAATCGATTTCTTACTAGTTAAAATTCCAGTTTCACATATCAGAAATACAATTCTTACTAGTAAAAACCTTTATTTTTGATATCAAGAATTCAATTGTCACTAGTTGAAATGTCTATTCTTGATATCAACAATTTAATTGCTACTAGTAACAATGTTAATTTTTGATATCAATAATTCCATTTTCACTAGTGATAATGTTAATTTCTGATATCATGAATGTGATTGTTACTAGTAAGAAAGCCATTTTAGATATCTGAAATAATATTGATATCAGAAATACTTTTTCAGATATCAAAAATGAAAAATTTTACTAGTAGCAATTAAATTGTTGATATCAAGAATAGACATTTCAACTAGTGACAATTGAATTATTGATATCAGTAATTGCCATTTTTACTAGTAACAATGTAATTCTTGATATCAACAATTATATTTTTACTAGTAAGAAATCAATTCTTGATATCAACAATTGATTTTGAATGGCAGCCTATGGTGAGATTTCACTAGTGAAAATACAATTGTTGATATCAACAATTAAATTCTTGATATCAACAATTACATTTTTGATATCAACAATTACATTTTTGATATCAAGAATTGAATTGTTGATATCAAGAATTGAATTGTTGATATCAAGAATTTAATTGTTGATATCAAGAATTTAATTGTTGATATCAAGAATTTAATTGTTGATATCAACAATTCATATCCTATATGTGTTTTAAATGTTAAAAGGGCGACAAAACTATTACAGATATCAAAAATGTATTTCTTACTAGTTAAAATTCTGAATACACATATCAGAAATACAATTCTTACTAGTAAAAACCTTTATTTTTGATATCAATAATTCCATTTTCACTAGTGACAATGTTAATTTCTGATATCATGAATGTGATTGTTACTAGTAAGAAAGCCATTTTAGATATCTGAAATAATATTGATATCAGAAATACATTTTCAGATATCAAAAATTTAAATTTTTACTAGTAGCAATTCAATTGTTGATATCAATAATATATATTTCAACTAGTGACAATTGAATTATTGATATCAGTAATTCACATTTTTACTAGTAACAATGTAATTATTGATATCAAAAATTATATTTCTACTAGTAAGAAATCAATTATTGATATCAACAATTGATTTTGAATGGCAGCCTATGGTGAGATTTCACTAGTGAAAATATAATTACAGATATCAAGAATTCAATTGTTGATATCAAGAATTACATTTTTGATATCAAGAATTGAATTGTTGATATCAAGAATTACATTTTTGATATCAAGAATTAAATTGTTGATATCAACAATTACATTTTTGATATCAAAAAACGTAATTCTTGATATCAAAAATGTAATTCTTGATATCAACAATTCATATCCTGGAAATGAATAAAAGTTAAAACGGCTTGCCATAGCGATAATGTAGTTGTTGATATCAAGAATTCAAATCCTGCGAATGATTAAAAGTCAAAACGGCTTGCCTATTGCCATTCCCAGGATATAAATAGTTAATATCAAGAATTATAGTTTTTACTAGTTCAATTTTAATTGTTAATATCAAGAATAATAGTTTTTACTAGTTAAAAGTCAATTGTTGATATCAAGAATGAACATTTTTACTAGTTGAAATGTAATTCCTGATATCAAAAATTGCCATTGTTACTAGTAGAAACATTATTCCTGATATCAAGAATTATCATTTGAACTAGTGAAAATTGAATTGTTGATATCAAGGATTCATATCCTGAAAATGAATAAAAGTTAAATCGGCTTGCCATAGACAAAACTATTACAGATATCTACAATTGATTTCTTACTGGTTAAAATTCTGAATACACATATCAGAAATACAATTCTTACTAGTAAAAACCTTTATTTTTGATATCAAGAATTCAATTGTCACTAGTTGAAATGTCTATTCTTGATATCAACAATTGAATTGCTACTAGTAACAATGTTCATTTTTTATATCAATAATTCCATTTTCACTAGTGACAATGTTAATTTCTGATATCATGAATGTGATTGTTACTAGTAAGAAAGCCATTTTAGATATCTGAAATAATATTGATATCAGAAATACATTTTCAGATATCAAAAATTAACATTGTTACTAGTAGCAATTAAATTGTTGATATCAAGAATAGACATTTCAACTAGTGACAATTGAATTATTGATATCAGTAATTGCCATTTTTACTAGTAACAATGTAATTCTTGATATCAACAATTATATTTCTACTAGTAAGAAATCAATTCTTGATATCAACAATTGATTTTGAATGGCAGCCTATGGTGACATTTCACTAGTGAAAATACAATTGTTGATATCAAGAATTCAATTGTTGATATCAAGAATTACATTTTTGATATCAAGAATTAAATTGTTGATATCAAGAATTCAATTGTTGATATCAAAAATTTAATTGTTGATATCAAGAATTACATTTTTGATATCAAAAAATGTAATTGTTGATATCAAAAATGTAATTCTTGATATCAACAATTCATATCCCGGAAATGAATAAAAGTTAAAACGGCTTGCCATACATAGGCTGCCATTCAAATTGATTTCTTACTAGTAGAAATATAATTTTTGATATAAATAATTACATTGTTACTAGTAAAAATGGCAATTACTGATATCAATAATTCAATTGTCACTAGTTGAAATGTCTATTCTTGATATCAACAATTGATTTTGAATGGCAGCCTATGGTGACATTTCACTAGTGAAAATACAATTACAGATATCAAGAATTATAGTTTTTACTAGTTGAAATCCAATAGTTGAAATCAATAACTATCATTTTAACTAGTGAAAATGTAAATGCTGATATCAAGAATTAGCATTGTTACTAGTGGAAATGTAATTCCTGATATCAAAAATAGCCATTGTTACTAGTAGAAACATTATTCCTGATATCAAGAATTATAATTTTAACTAGTGAAAATTGAATTGTTGATTTCAACAGGGCTGGACTGGGACAGAAAATCAGCCCTGGCATTTTGGCCCAGACTGGCCCACTACATATGATCATAAACACCACCCGAGTTAACAGATGAAATAAGTACAAAATTGTAATTTATTAATACAATTGAACTATACTCCACAGTGATGCATCCAAAAAACAAGCAATAAGCTGCATTGGCATAGCAACAGGATCTTGGTAAAACTGTGGTGGGTGGACCTCTGTCTCTCTAGGGGGGTTCAGGGGCATGCCCCCCCCTAAGAATATTTTGTGCATTTTAATGTTAAATTCATTAATCTGGTGCAGTTTGAGAGTTCAAAATTAAAAAGCTCCAACCCATATTAAGTGTGCAAATTAAACGAAGAAAAAATCATACCTCTTTTAGTAACAGTGTCTGTCTATATTACACTACTACATAATAATAGTTATAATATTAATCTCATGACAGTAGCCATAATAGCCATATATTGCAAAACAAATGCACTGAAAAATAAAGAAAACTTTCATAATTAGTTTTGTACTCATTTCTAAACTTGAAAGAGATAAGCACATGATCTTTTATTTTGACGGAAACTGCATCAAGCTTTTATTTTGGCGGAAAACATGGATAAAAACGCGTCTCATTAAAGTTCTAGTAAATTTCTGTAATCGTCAACAATGCAGATGTGGAAATAATGCGTAACTGGGTAATGGGTTCCTACACTCAGCCAAAGTGTTTTGAAAGTAGTTCTGCTTACCGCGGACTCTACACTTTCTCATCTCTCTCCTGATCCTCCTCATCAGCCACTGGAGCTGATGAAGGTCCTGCTGCTGCAGAAAACATATATATTTTGACACATTTTACAGCGTCTGCTTGAAGGGCCTGTATCTATTTTTCACGCTATTTCTCTGTACATTCCTTGCGTTTCTTCTCCATCTCTCAGACTATTTTGACAGATACACACTTGACACTGCATGCTCACTCAAAGCCCAAAGGGGGAGGTTTTTAAAGATGTGATTGGGCCAGCCCAGTGTCAAGAAATCAATCAAGAAAACAACCAATGGGCCGCTGATCTACGCGTTTCATGGGCCGGTCTGTCAGTGGGAAAAAAAAACTAACGCCTACTTTTTTTTTACCAATGCATTACACCGGCACTAACCCAGCGCCGTCAATTAAACAAAACAAAACGAATGGGCCGCCGATGTACGAGTTTTATGGGCTGTAAAAAAAAAAAAGAAAAAAAAAGAAAAAAAAAAGTATGAGATGTATCGGCCTAAAAAGCACGTCGGCCCACCGGGCATTTGCCCGGTATGCCAGATTACCAGTCCAGCCCTGGATATCAAGGATTCATATCCTGGAAATCAATAAAAGTTAAAACGGCTTGCCATACCTCAGAGCCCTCACACCTGCAAAGTTGTGTGCATGGTAAGTTGTTGCTCTAGCAAGAACACCTTCTACTGCATTGACTGGCAAGACAAGAGCACTTCACAAGCTGTTTCATAACCAGGTTTGAAGAGCTGACACATGAATTTCTCACATCCAGCTAACACGTCTGGAGATGGATGAGGACCTACACCAAGCCTACAAAGTGCATTAATGACATCATCATCTGTCTCCATGAATGACTTGAAACAAGAAACCTTTTCTTTCCCACGGATATGGCCTGTGGTATCGCAACTTGTGAGTGCATGGGACCCTGGTAATGCTGCTGCACGCTCTGGGCCAAGAGCCATGTAAATAGGTTGGAGTTGTATCTTTCGTCGACGATCTCCAGTGCCCATGATAATGAGACTGTCTTTGTTGAGGTCTGGTACCCTCCGTAGGGCAAGCACCAAGACATCTGTGTCACATGTGTAGATATGTGGGGTTTTGCCAAAATTACTTACTGCTACAGCATACATGATCAGTAGAGTGTCCGCCTCTTCTTGTGAGCTCCTCATGCAGAAAAAAGCATGGCAGAAAAAAAGCCAACCTCGTTCTCTACCTTGCTCATAAAGCTGTTGAACTATGCAAACTGTCAATTACAGTTCACACACACAAAGGTGTTATGGCCTCAAAAGTTAACATGGTGAGCATGAGGAGCTCACAAGAAGAGGCGGACACTCTACTGATCATGTATGCAGCAGCATTACCAGGGTCCCATGCACTCACAGGTTGCGATACCACAGGCCATATCCGTGGGAAAGGAAAGGTTTCTTGTTTCAAGTCATTCATGGAGACAGATGATGATGTCATTAATGCACTTTGTAGGCTTGGTGTAGGTCCTCATCCATCTCCAGATGTGTTAGCTGGATGTGAGAAATTCCAACGCAATCTCATCCTAGGGCGTCATATACTGACCCTTTTGACATTTCGTCTACATCGAACGCACATGGCACCCTTTAGCGTCAATATGACACGCACAGAGCCTTGTTCGGATATGGGTAGGTTTAGGTCTGGGGTAGGTTTAGGGTTAGACCGCTAGGAGGCGCCTTCTGGCCCATATCTATCTGCGTCTCATATTGACGATAAAGGGTGCCATGTGCGTTTTATGCAGACGAAATGTCAACAGCGTCAGTATTATGACGCCTTGGGATGAGAACGGGCTGGAAATTCATGTGTCAGCTCTTCAAACCTGGTTATGAAACAGCTAAAGCCCTTCGGTGGAACATGTTTAAAACTCTAAAACCCAACCAGGGAGTGGAAAAACTATGTCCCACTTCAGAAGCAGTTACAGAGCACATTCTGAGAGCACACTGGCAAGCAAATGTTTGGGCACAAGATACAGTGCCTGCTCCAAAGATTCCTGACACACTATCACTGGGATGGAGGCAAATTGATGATGGGCAATGGGCTCCTGTCCTGTCAAAACTTCCACCAGCACCAGAGGCTGTTGTGGAGCTTGTGAAGTGCTCTTGTCTTGCCAGCCAATGCAGTAGAAGGTGTTCTTGCAAGAGCAACAACTTACCATGCATGCAACTTTTCAGGTGTGAGGGCTCTGAGGAGACATGCACCAATATTGAAAAGTCAGACAGTGACAGTGAGAGTGATGAGGATAAATACTTGAGTGACAATGGCTGACTGTTTTGTTGAACGCTTCAATAATAAAACAAAATGCAGAATTTTTTTTTTTCAGTTTTTCCAATTTTTCTTTTTTTTTTTTTACACAATTTTTTGGCAAATGATCCAATAAATATTTTGAAAATAGTCTGTCTCACTTGTCTGTCCAATTTGGAATACATTCATCAAAAAGTTTACCATTTTAAAGCCTTTATAGAAGTGAAAAGATTATAGATTTTATTTTCTGTGATTTTTCTGCATATATTGTCTGCCATCGTGAATTTTAGCACTAAAAATGAAGAAAAAAATTGGAAACAGGTTGTTTTGTATTCAGTGGGGTCCTAGCAAGTAAAAAAACACCAGTTGCCCAAGCTGGAAAAATAATTTCCCTCTTCCTGCAAAAGCTCAAAAGTTTCATTCTGTTTATCGTTTCCTAGTAACAAAGGCTGGCTATCTTTCCCATCTTTCCCATTGGCTTCATGTAATCCATTCTCCCCAATAATTTTTCATGTCATCTGATTGTTAACAGAATTATTGTGGTGGGCGCAGAACATTATTTTAATTAAAATGATTATTAGGTTATATGAAGGAAACTTTTAATCAGTCAATGCGTTTTTCCGAGTATGCCAATAAATAGCATAATGGTGGTTACACCCATCATTGGTTGATAATCATGATAATTCATGTTACCCATGGTCATATTTATTACCCAAGTCAATAAGTTAATTAGAAAATGTATGTATATAATGATATACCTAACATATATCCATTTGAAATGTTTAAAAAGGCGATTATTTGCAATTTTTGGTGATATATCCGCCATCTTGGATTTTGGGCCTGTGCAGCCCGGGAAAAAATCGGAAACAGGTAGTTTTGCAAACTATAGGGTCTGAAGAAGTCAAAAAACATAATTTGCAAAAATCTATATGAAATGTTCCAAACACTTTATTTTGCTACATATGGCCCTGCACTACCTACCGGCATTCTTAAATAGCAAATGTTTGTGCATGATCCCAGGCATATATTACACGAACTATGCATTGTCATTTTATCGCCCATCTGTATTAACGTCTTTTGGTTTCAAGTAATTAAAATATACACACTGGCTGTCAAACTTCTTATTTATTTAGTTAAAGCTTTACAACACTGTACACACTTAACCCACCACCGTCCCGATCTTCGGTTCAACTTCCTGGTTTCGCGTGGGGAAGCCGAGGGGATGTGTATGGGATCAAATTCCCGCCAAATATATAGCGGTCGCGTATAAAAAAATAATAAGCGTGAATCAAAAATTTTAAAACACATGTAAAAATATATTGCACAAACTGAAAAAAAGAATGCAAAATGATCAGAATAGCAAACAACGTGGTCACGGATCAAAATATAATAAGCGTGAATAAAGAAATAACAAGCATGAATAAAAACTTTAAACACATTAAAAGTTATTTTGCACAAAACTTAAACTTATGGTCATGCTTTGTTAAAAAGTATGGTTTTATTACTGTGTACTTTGTGCTTTCTTGCATTTTCTGCTCATATTTTACTCTTTTGTACGCTTGTGATGTTTTTCTCTTCGCTCTTCTTTCTATGTTCTGCGCTTGCTCTTCCAAATGTTGCAGTTCGAGTTTCATGTAAATTAGGGCGGGCTTAAGCGTCACCATTGGTCCACTAGTTCTAGATTGACAGATACTCCTCTAGCCAATCAATCGAAGAGGGGAGTTGACGTCACACTAATGCGACTCGTGGTACAAGCTGTTTATGTTTGTACAATTTCTTCAATTCCATTATAATATACTAAAATGTTATTTTTCTAATACTTTTATATACTGTTCAATTTCTTATTTGTGCTTTGATATGTGCATTTATTAAATTAATTATTTTCGCTTGGCATACCAGCGTGATTGCGTCACCGCCATAGACTGTAAAAAAATAGGTCACCGCACACTTCAGTGGGTGGTGCGCGCCCGTGAAGCACTTCATTCTGAGTAAATATAACAACAAAGAAGCACTGCTGCACTCTCTTTTATTTCATTTTTCTTTAATCATTATACTCCTTTTCAGGAGTGCTACACTTACAAGGGAAGACGGCAGTTCAATTTAACTTTACAAAGACTTTCAAGCAGTAAAGCTATCTGAACTCTGGACATAAATAATTAAATTCATTTTTTTTTTAGATACATGAGAATGTTAATGTGCACACTGGTAATTGGTGTTAAACAATATTACTTGGCTCATGATGTCAATATGTTAAGGCTGCTGTAAGCGAAACATCCTGCAATTATGAAACACTACAATTCGTTGCAAAAACTAAGTTAAAAACGGCCATTGTCTGAAGACTTTAGGACTTTGACCTGTCGCCGCTACGCATTGCCTACCTTTTTTTCGCCAAATTTGACAAGATTATTGAAAATGATTGTGTTATAGAGAAGATATAGAGAAACCAGTTTAATTTAATACAGTGATTTATTACAAACTTACTGTGTTTACTTACATAGCTACATAATTGCATATTACTTTAGAATTAATGTTTTAAATATAGCTTAAAATTTGAATACAGCAACATCTCCATCAGTGATAGGTAACGTTGTTTCAAGAGTGCTGCTGTCCTGCAGAGTTTAGCGTCAACTCCGATTAAAAACCTCACCTGTCTTAATTATCCTAAAGACGATGATTAGCTGGTTCAGGTGTGTTTGATTAGGGTTGAAGGAGCTAAACTCTGCACCCAGGACCGACATTACACATCCTTGTTATTGATTAAATATGAAAGTAAAACGGCCAGTAGGTGGTGGTTACTGCTCGGAGAAGATCGACGCTCGCGGTGCCAGGTCAAGTGCATTAGAGGTGAATGATGGATCATCAAACAGGCATAACTGTAACAGGTCGTTGTTAGGATGACGAATTTAACTATACCATATTGCCAGGTATACGTATACCGGCAACAGTTTGAGTTGCAGGCACACATGCAGTTTAAAGGTGTCCTGTTGATGGTCGTCTTCCCCTGTATAACAAGTAAGCATCAGTAGCCACGAGTCGCATTGGTGTGACGTCAACTCCCCTCTTCGATTGATTGGCTAGAGGAGTATCTGTCAATCTAGAACTAGTGGACCAATGGTGACGCTTAAGCCCGCCCTAATTTACATGAAACTCGAACTGCAACATTTGGAAGAGCAAGCGCAGAACATAGAAAGAAGAGCGAAGAGAAAAACATCACAAGCGTACAAAAGAGTAAAATATGAGCAGAAAATGCAAGAAAGCACAAAGTACACAGTAATAAAACCATACTTTTTAACAAAGCATGACCATAAGTTTAAGTTTTGTGCAAAATAACTTTTAATGTGTTTAAAGTTTTTATTCATGCTTGTTATTTCTTTATTCACGCTTATTATATTTTGATCCGTGAACACGTTGTTTGCTATTCTGATCATTTTGCATTCTTTTTTTCAGTTTGTGCAATATATTTTTACATGTGTTTTTAAATTTTTGATTCACGCTTATTATTTTTTTATACGCGACCGCTATATATTTGGCGGGAATTTGATCCCATAGATGTGCCACTGGGTTGAAATAGAGGGGTTTCGTGGGTGATGGGTGGGAGAAACCATTATTGCAGGGGTGTTTTTGTGTTTATTTCTTGTATGGGTTTTTCTCCACAAATGTGATTTTGGTGGGGGAGAAACGTTTGGTATGTGTTTGTTTATTTGTTGTTTGCTTGTTTGATTTATTATTTAATTATTTTCATGTGATTACATGGATGATTGTTTTGTTAGCAATGGGGCAATCTAGTGGGTGGGGCTACGGCTAGTTTAAGGCTGTATTAGGCACCATGGCCTCAGTAGCAGAGGGGCTGTGCAGAGAGAAAGAACTGTGGCATAGTAATGCTGGTGGGTAAAGTGTGCAGGGTCTTGAGAGACGTAGCCTGGCAACTTAATGCCTATTTATTTTCTTTATGAACAGTTTTTGTTTTGCATTTTTTTTTTACTATCCTGACACTGTAAATATTTGCACGTTTTGAAAATATAAAGGAAAAATAAACAAGAGGATTTCTAGAAAACTTGCATCTTCCCTGACTCCGCCATCGGTCATTTTGCCACACTGCTTGTGTGAGAAAGGGTAAGACAGAAGAATGAAAATCATCATAAAAAAATATTTTTGACTGATTTTAGCACAAAAATACCTTGATTAACATAAGTAAGACCCTTAAGGAAAAATATTAAATGGTATAAAATGCCAAACAGCTTCTGACTAAGTTCTGCTCGCTCTGTTTCTTTAAAGTTACGCAACTGAGTAATCAGTGCTTGTGCAGACAAGCAAAGTCAAAGGCATTAAAAACTCTTTCAAAAGACTGAAGAGCTGAGCAAATGCACTAAATATTTCAAAGGCTGAAAACGCTTTCTTAATGCTTTAAAGACTCAGTGGAGGAAACCCGTGTCCAAATCTTTATTGATATATCACAAATAGTGACATCACGTCTTTGATTTCTAGCCAAATAAAGCCCTGAAGAACTGTCTGGGTATTTGTGACCTTTGATATCTGAAGTCACAATGGAAGAGAGCGTAAGTGTTGCCTGAAAAGCTTCCCTTGTAATATCCTAAAATCTCACAGTAACCCACGTGCTTGCCAAGTACATCCATCAGACCTGCATTTAACAAAATGTTTGGGAATTTAAATCATTGCATACGCAGCTATTTTACAAAACTAACAGTTGACACTTGCATTCGAAAGAATATGGGATTTTGTTTGATTGATAATGTATATGTTTGTCTTCGCGAGAAGATAGTACTCTTGTAAAACTAACACCAAGTATAATTAATTATCCAGAAATGAGCATATTAAAATGTTTTAAGTGGACTTTTTTTTTTTTTGCATATGTGTATGATGTGTCACCTTCCTTTGCTCCAGGGTTATGGAGTGTTGGCACCCATTGGCAGAAACATAAATTGGTTATGGTCGGAGCACTGCCCACAAGGCTATGGCTCTGACTGATGCAAAATGATTTAAGTCACCCTCCAGTCAATAATGTTTTCACTTAAAACTCATCATTGATAAATCACAATGACATATTTCAATGTTTTTTTCCTGTGAAAATAATTTCTTCATGCCTTAAAATAGCTTGAATGTAACTCTACACCCTTGTTTCAATTAGTATATGGTTTAGTATATGTGAACCATAAATACGCAAATTGGCCCCCTCCTCCACTCACTCACATGAGCTCAGACTACCAGATCCACTCTGTCAACTGTAGTAAACACTACACAATGGCAAGTGGAAATATTGTTTAATTCAGCAATATATATTTGACTAGAAATGAAAAGGAAGACATCACCAACTGAGATAAAATACAGCTTTTTAGTGATTGTAAAGGGAGTGGTCTTTGCGCTGTTTCTATATATAATCCATTTGAATGAAAGTCGACACATAACGGTAATTGACATGATTAGCCTTTAGCTTGACTACTATATCAAAAAGCTAATAATGTGTTTCAGTTTCAGTTTATTTATTTATTTTTAAAAGCACATTTAAAATAGTCACACAATTATTTTTATTGGCAAGTAATGATTTATAATGATGAAGTATCATCCGCATAAAATAGAAGGATACTCCGTACTTTCTCAGTATCAAACCTAAGGGAAGCATGTAGAGGGAGAAGAGCGATGGCGCCAAAATAGAGCCTTGGGGAAGTCCGGATTTAAGGGGAGCAGCAGAGGAGGAAAAATTATCGATCCTAACAGAGAAATATCTCTCAGATAAGTAAGATTTAAACCAATTAAGAACTGAACCTTTTAGCCCCACAAGGGATTCCAATCTAGATAGAAGCAATAAGTGATTGACAGTATCGAAGGCTGCAGATAAGTCAAGGAGTAATAAAATCACAGAGTCACCAGCATCAGTAGCAACAAAAATATCGTTTAAGACTCTCAACAAAGCAGATTCAGTGCTGTGAAAAGGCTTAAACCCTGACTGGAAGACTTCAGAAATTTTTTTCTTATTTAAAAATCGGCACATCACAACTTTTTCCAGCACCTTGGAGACAAGGAAAAACAGAAATTAGACGATAATTATTTAAAACACCTCAGATTTAGAACACCGCAGACACAGTGTAATCAACATGGGAAAATCTCAGAGTAAACTGGGAGTTGTGAAAAATATACACCGGTGTTTTGACAAATGAGAAAAGTATGGCCATGTATGCAAGTAGGATCTTTTAACCACTGTACCAGGTTAAAAGACTCAATGAGGGTTAAGAACTCATTCGATAGCGTATTTGATGGGCAGCAAACATGAACATTAAAATCACCAACTAACAAAAAGCGATCAATATTTGTTGTAATAAACCCCATCAATTCCGTAAATTCAAGAACAAAATCTTTAACAAGATGTGGGGGGCGATAGATCACTGCTAATGGAACAGGGCCCTTCCACTCAAAACTTCAAACTTTAAATAGAAAAAACCTTTATAGAAACTATTTGACAGCGAGTGAGGAAAGTCCGTTTTAAAACAGTCACTAACCCAACCCTCAACCGTTTTGACGGGGAGAGTTAAAAAACGAGCAGTCATTTGGAACCAGATCAGAAAAGGGACTTAAATCTCCCACTGGTGTCCAAGATTCGGTTATAAACATAAAATCCAGCTTGTGAAAGGAGAAAAAGTCATTCAGCAGAAAGGTCTTGTTGGCCACGGAACGAGCGTTGATCAAGGACATTTTAGGTGGAGTGATGACGCTGGGAGAGAACAGGGCTCTTCTCAGGAGACGAAGATTAGCGTGATTCACTCCTTCTCGTCGAGCGCAAAAGCCGGTGCTGGCAGTACCGAACTGTGGGCTTGGAGATGAGCAGACAGGAAGAATAGGGCGAAGCCAGCAGCAGGGGAAATCCAGCGAACACCAGGCAACAGACGCAACTGGAAGGCTGAATTCACATCCAGCCCGCAGGTGAACTTTCTGACGGGCAGAAACCCCAGCCCGTTTCCCAAGTTTTCTCCTGCGCTTTCTCCATGTACGATAGCCATACGTTTAGTTTATAAAACATTCCACGTCGGCCTTGCTGGAGGCAAGAACAGAGGTTTGAATGTCCAGCAGTGTTTGTCAATTGTAAAACAAAAGTGCGCGACAATTTGGGGGCAACAAACACAACAAAGAGAGCAGGCAGAGGAACAGAGACAGACGGCTGGCCAACCACACCGGCACATCTTGAATGCGGTATGAATGTGTCGTTAATGTTACACAAAGTTTCTGTTTACCATCTCAGAGTCAGACAGCTGCTTTCTAAAAATCAGCATTCTTAGAAATAATGATAAGAAAAGACCCGCCCCAGACGTTGACGGGACAGGTTACATATTCATGACGGTAGTCATTAGGAGCGGTTTCAAACCGCATTTTTGAGACTGTCTTTGGGACACTGCAGTTTTCAAAAAGAACAGCAGCGGTGTTGACTGAGAAATTTGCACGTTTGTCTTAATTCTCTTAAAGCATTATTAAAAACACCACACAGACATATTAAACAACATTAAAAATGCGATTTTCACCACAGGTGGTCTTTAAATGTAATCCTGCTGTACCACTGAAGATTAGCTTAACTCAAAGGCTCAAACACATTCCTGTTATCTGTGCTCCTGATATACATCTGGGCTAATCTGACCTGAGGCTAAATCCACTGACTGACCTGCATCGCTGGAGGTGCCTTTGGGAGTTTATTTGCTTAAAACAGTGACACCACATTGAGCACTAGCTGGCATACTGATTCATTGATGTGTACGAAGGCATGCTATGGAATCTTGTTTATGCCACAGAAGAAAAAATAAAAAAAGGTAATTACAACTTTTTCTCTTACAATTCTGACCTTTTTTTTCCTCACAATTGTGAGTTTAATATCACACAATTCTGAAAAAACAGAAACAAATGGTGGAAACAAGCTTCCATAGCATAGTTGAAGAATCACAAAGGCTGTATGTGGTTGTATGTGAATAATAAATTGCCATCATTAGCATAAACTGCAAAGGCAAAGGAGAGTCCGTTTTAATGCAGACAGAATATTATTATTATCAAAGCTTAACCCTGTGGGTGTGATTCATTGTGCTGATGTTTTCTGCTCAAGCAAAACTTTTTCTCTAAAATGTGATGGCTGGTGTCAATACCATGCTGTTAAAGTTGCCATGAAATCCAAATTGACTAATTGACTTTTTTTTTTTTTTTTTTCAGAATGTTGCAGTGCTTTTTATTTTAAAAATAAATAATATGCCCTCATAATCTTTATTCAAAAACATTAACCTTTCCTCCCCCTCAAAACGATGTTTGTTCTCTTTATGTTGTATGTCTTGGCAGAGGGTGGGGCTAAATATCCTTCACAACTGACTGCAAACTGGAATTCGTAGTAGATCTGCCTCCATTTGATTAGCAACACCCAACTTTCAAAGATCCAAACAATTCCAGAAGGATGAAATCAAATCCCCGCCTACATTTTTCTCATTCCAGAAGCCATTTCACTCTGATATACACTCTGATATACTTAACAATAGGGAAGAAAAGACTATCACAACATCCGTTTCATGCCAAATTTAATACTGCTCTGACTGACTGTCACTGAGATTATACACAAAATGTCTTATATGTCTTATATTGTTGGCAAAACAGCAATGCATTAAGAAAAGCTATAATAAGCTTTGATATCAATGGGGACTGGGCAGTACTGTTGGCACTGAGCTACCATCAACCTCCAGTAAATCTCAATTCAAATAAATGACCGATTTTAGTATGCCATACAGTGATGCTTCTGTACATAGAAAAAAATAAAATGGCATTTCTTTTTATATATTTTTAGCAGCATAAAATCATAAACACTTCCAGGAGGCACACTAATGTTTGTTTCCTTCATGATGATTTTACATTTGGGGATTAAGGGCTCTAGAGTGCGACCAATTTGGTCGCATGTTTGTAAACTTTTTTAGGTTGCTCACCAGCGTAACTGCTCTCTTCGGGGCTCAGGCAGAGAGAATGGAGGTAGGTTGCTCACCAGCGTAACTGCTCTCTTCAGGGCTCAGGCAGAGAGAATGGAGGTAGATTGCTCACCAGCGTAACTGCTCTCTTCGGGCTCAGGCAGAGAGAATGGAGGTAGGTTGCTCACCAGCGTAACTGCTCTCTTCGGGGCTCAGGCAGAGAGAATGGAGGTAGGTTGCACACCAGCGCAACTGCTCTCTTCATGGCTCAGGCAGAGAGAATGGAGGTAGGTTGCTCACCAGCGTAAATGCTCTCTTCGGGCTCAGGCAGAGAGAATGGAGGTAGGTTGCTCACCAGCGTAAATGCTCTCTTCGGGCTCAGGCAGAGAGAATGGAGGTAGGTTGCTCACCAGCGTAACTGCTCTCTTCGGGCTCGGGCAGAGAGAATGGAGGTAGGTTGAAACCACCGTTGCTTCAGCAATGCATGCTCCACACTCGTGTTCACTACAATCCACACAGGTAAACACACATGAATAAAGACTAGATACTGTGAATCACTCCACTCACAAAGGTAAGGCTTCAGCGCGGCGTCTCATCCATCACCCATCAAGATAATCCTGATCGCAACAATGGGGAAGTGTAGGTCACTCACTGCAACGACAACCTCCTTTAGACAGTCAGCTTCACGTCATAGGTTTTTTGAAACAGTTACAAGAATCGTCAATAATGTCATAATCCAACTCAGAATATCACTTATCTCTCTCTCCTTGATAGACCCCGCTAATGGCTTCCATTCATCTGCCGCATCTGCAACCCGGAACCAACCCCCTTCGCTGAGCAACGACCTCACTGAGCAACGACCTCACCGAGCAACGACCTCACCGAGCAACGACCTCACCGAGCAACGACCTCACCGAGCAACGACCTCACCGAGCAACGACCTCCTTCTGACTCGATGTGATGCCCTTTTAAACTCCACTCAATCCAAGCGCTCTCCAATCGGGAC
The DNA here is from genome assembly GCF_964197995.2 of Scardinius erythrophthalmus. Lineage (NCBI taxonomy): Eukaryota > Metazoa > Chordata > Actinopteri > Cypriniformes > Leuciscidae > Scardinius > Scardinius erythrophthalmus. Next base: position 22,256,933 of record NC_138238.1, on the reverse strand, counting down.
CCCGTGGACCATCCTTACGCACCTGTTTCTGATTAAAACGTTAGAATAGCCGGCGTTTCCAGGTTTACCCGAAACCGGAGATTCGGTGGGTCCCACGCTGAAAGCGCTCCCCATAAAAACCTTAACTCCGAATATTCGTTCCGTCTTCTCCGCAACTAGTCACCCGTGACAATGGCATCCGACTCAGAGACGGAGGTCTTTAAATAAGAAAGAGTAATGCACTGCATTTATTGTAAAGAATGTGGCCAGAGCATGGCAGGGAACAGTGCATTTGTAAGCGGATCAACAACGTTTCGAATTGAAACGCTGAAAAAGCACAATATTTAAAAAAAAACACACACTTCATGCCGCGATAAGTGTGTGATTAAAGTTGCTCTTTTCCCTGCTGCATTTCAGCGGCAGGCAGCAGCTATCAGGTCCTCAGAACAATCAGAGATGATAATAAAATTCAACGTCGCCTATAACATCGCAAAAGAAGAGCTGCCATTCACTAAATTAAGATCGGAAATTATTCTGATGAAGAAAAATGGATTAGACGTGAACCCGATGTACAGCAATGACGTTGCATGTGCCCAATTTATTGGGGTAATAGCCGACACATTAAAAAAAAGACGATTGTTGCCATCGCGAATTCCACATACATGTCGTCATTTATGATCAGGAGAGGAGAGGGAGACCGGTCAATGTACTAATTGGATACATTGAAGTGTAACATGGTCATGTACAAGGTAAGTGTAACATTACCCTATGTTAAGGCCTACCCACAATATAGCATGATATATGAAATAGAAATCTTAAGAAAATTGTGTATAGGCCTAAAATAATATTAAAAATTCATAAATAAAAATCTAAGTAAGCCTTGATCACATTAAAAGTATTGACCTGGCAAGCTATAGGCTAGTGACCTGCATTATCATTTTTCTTTGTTTATTAGGAATCTATGCCGCCACAAAGAAAGCATTTTCTGCGCTTGGGGATCAGTGTGGAGACTGGCTTGAAAAAACAGTTGCTCTGGGGGCTGATGGTGCTGCAGTTAATCTTGGTAGCAAAGGGGGAGTTATAGCCCTTTTACAGAAAGATGCAGGGGATTTCGTCATACCCTTTCACTGTATGCCACACAGGTAGGCTTAAGACTTGTACCTGCCACTCCAATGCATATTGCATGCTTTGTGCTTTGTGTATTTTCTTATAAAGAGGTATCTGTATGTATATTAATTGAGATATATCTTTACAGATTGGAATTGGCCATGTTGTCGGTCCAGAAGGACAATGCAATGATCTGTCAAGTGTATGATATGCTACATTTGGTGTGGAAGACCTATCATTTTAGTGCCAAATCAATGAGGGAGCTGAAGGCCATTGGAGAAGACCTGGGAGTGGATGTGTTAGTCCCTGGTGGGGTTGAAGCAGTGGTTCTCAATTCCAGTCCTCGTGACCCACTGCTCTGCACATTTTGTATGTCTCCCTTATTTAACACACCTGAACCAGATCATCAGCTCGTTAGGAGAGACTCAATGAACTGAACTGAGTGTGTCAGATAAGAGAGACATACAAAATGTGCAGAGCAGTGGGTCACGAGGACTGGAATTGAGAACCACTGGGTTAAAGGAACATGATGGCTTCCTTATTGTCTCCAGGGCCCTGGAGACCTTCCTCAGACCCAGACAGAATGGCCATCAAGGCCAGTTCACTGTCCACTGTCATATGGACCATTTGGCAGGGTCCTCTGCCAATGCATATGTTGAAAATCTGCTGGTGACCACAAAGGTAATGGCTGCAAGCCTGGCGGCAAGCAGCCATTACCTAAGCCTGGCGGCAAACTGTCCCAGTTCCTGGCTGACCTTAGGCTACAGAAGAGGCAGCAGGATGAGCAGGGTCACGTTGAAATGCCAATCTACAAATTCCAGGTACATTTATGGTTTTGTTTCTGACCATAGTCAGAAGTTGTCAGAAGTTGACCATAGTTGTTTTTGTTTCAGACAGTTACACTCAAAGGGGAAGTGTGTAAGCTGGCAGAAGATGGTACTGCTAACACTAAACTTCAAAGAGCAATGGAGGCAACAATCAAATCCACTGTCAAACATTTGAAAGCAAGATTCTGTAGCCTCCTAGGCAAGTGTACTCTTATGAGTAAATGAGGCAAGTGTCTTATGAACACATTGATAGATCAGAAATTCTGTTACTCATTTATTAAGATGTCTTTATCCTTCCAATAGGAGAGGATGATGCCAACTCTGCCACAACCAAGGCTGTCAAATGCTTCAACATCTTCAATTATGACAGCTGGCCTGAAGACCAAGAGGAATTAGTGGACCATGGTGCTGATGACCTTGCATTCTTCTTGGGTCACTTCTCCCCTGTCCTCACAAGGTAGCATGAAGGACAAATATACAGTATAAGCTCCAGGTTTGCTGTGCTTATTTGTGGGTCTGCTCAATTTTGCACAATCAGTAGGACAGTATAATAACAATTTGTATTGTTATTTCTATGATTTGTATTATAATGACTATAAATTAAACAAAATAAGAAATAGTGTAATTTTTTTTCTATAGTACAATTATATCTGTTCTTTAAGACACACACCATATGGCACAGAAATCCCACATGCTCAGTGAGACTGTTTTTTTAAATAGTGAGTGTGGCTGTTTGGTGAGTGTGACTGTTTAATCACTGTGGGTCTGGTGACAGGCCGTGTGGAGATGAAGCACAGTGTGCATCATCAGTGTGTAATCCAATAACATTATCCGACAACTGCTAAGACAAGTCTTAGGCATGAAACTGTCCACAGCATGCACAGTTTTGCCATCATCAGATTGAGAAAGCTGCAACAGACCAACAGCCACTTGATGGTTTAGGAGAGAATATGACTCAAACACACGCTTTCAGATAGAGCTAGCTTATGTAACCTGCACAAGCCATCTGTCAATAAAGCATCATCACTTAAAGGGGCTAAGAATATGTAAGAATTTTAATGTATTAATTAGGGATGTCCCGATCCGATCCACGTCATCGGTATCGTGCCGATACTGGCCCAGAACGCTAGATCGGAGATCGGAGGGGAGAAAAAATATGATCCGATACGATACCTATTAGGGGTGGAACGGTACATGTATTCGTATTGAACCGAAACGGTACGTGCGTCACGGTTCAGTGCATGGAATTACATGGAGAATACACAATATAAAAAGAAATAAAATTCGCGTGCACATTAATTAAAGTATCTTAATGTTAGATACGCGCATAGACATATGCAGGTTCTTTAGGGACACCTAATCTGTAGCCCCGCCTTAGCTCTGAACACGCGTCTATCCGCTAGTTGCACGTGGCCGCCATTTTGGATTTTGGATCAGCGAGTGTACACGTAGACACTTCCGGTTTTACATTACGCCCGGTGCAGGGAGCCGGAGAAAGCCGAAAATGATCTTTTATAGTTGTTTATAGAATCAATTATCACTTAAAATACTACTAAGATCCATATTACTATCACACGAGCCAATGGCAATTAAATGCACAGATGCATAGTCAGAGTAATGAATGAAATAGGTTACAAGTGTTCACGAACAGAAGATTGTATTTGACTCATGCTGCATACACATACGCAATGACAATTATGCCTACTGTAAATATAGTGTTACAACTACGACCAGAGTTGTTTGCATAAAATGCACCGTGAACATTCACACATTTGCCCTGTGATAGGCTACAATTTATCTCCATAAATACTATTTTCTCAATTCTGCGCATATATTTTTACGCGATAGACGTGAATTTGACGCTCTATTCGCGTTTGGTGTGAACGCAGCATAATGAACAGGCTGCGATGTCAAGATTGCAATGCTGGAATGTGTGTGTGTGTGTGTGTGTCAGAGAGAGAGAGGCACGGGCGCGATCGAACAGTGGAAACATAAAAACATACTCCGTCATTTTGTTCATACAGGACAAGGACATCATTAAAACTGCAAAGTGGTTAGCCTACTTATATTTGTGTAAAACACAACATTGTGCTTTTGTCAAACTGTAACCTATGATAGATTTTGTATTTTCAGTCATCAGATTCATTTACATTGTGACTGTGTATCAGATGTAATGCACTCTGTCTGTGTCTGTAAAGGTGTGAACCAAATGGCCCACAGTCATATGGCCCACATAGACAAATGGCCCATAGAAACAGATGGGTGTGAAACCACATTACTCAAGGTAGATTGTAGTATAGATCGATCTCCTATGGGAGGTCCTAACAGTTTTCCTTTGCTTGTAGCCCTTTTGTCTTCATGTAAAAAGTTCTGTCTCAGACACAGAACGTTGGGTTAAGATTGTTGAAGGGCGACATGCTAACATCGCTGCTGAAGGACTGCTACACTACAAACCTTCAATAAATTCTTCTCCCCACAAGAACTCTGGTCAAGCTTACTTATTTTATGTATTGGAGAAATTCAAATACATTGGCGAGCCACCCAAACCACTGCTCGGCCAAATACACCAAAATCTAACACCTACAACTGTCACCCACCCACAATCTCACCCACACACACCCACCCACACACCCACACACAGTCTAAAAGCCAAAATTATCTCATTCATCATATTGCATTGCATTGGTTTTCATTTCTTGTCCTAAAACAGAGCACTAATCTGTTTATTTTTAAGTTACACATTCTACATTGATTACAAAAGAAAATCAAATGTGTTTTTAAAAGTAGTATTATTTTATACAGAAATAAATTATTTATAATTCTGATGAGAATAAAGTTAATTAAAATGTTAAGGAAACAAATATATTGATATGAAATATATCAAATTAATTTTAAATTCATTCAGGTACAATTACCAAACATAGCTCAAGGCCTTTTGAATAAAGGGTGGCAGTCTTTCATTATCAACTGTTGTTGTGGACTATATACTGGAGAAGTATTTGTTCTCCATTTGAGTGAGATGTTTTTATGTGACTAATTGAGAAAAGTGCTTCCATATATTTTATTATTAGTAGTATTAGTTCAAGAATAAAATAAAAATATCGGATTGATATAGGCATCGGCAAATAGCCAAATCTATATACGATCGGTATCGTATCGGAAGTGAAAAAGTGGTATCGGGACATCCCTAGTATTAATCTTTTTTTTTTTGCCAAAGTGTGAACAGCTCATAACGAACTTCAAAAATGAGAACTTCCCCGACGTCCTAGGTTGTCAATAAAAGTCTGTAGACTGATTTCTACAGTATGTGAAGGACGTTTTTGCCAGGAACATCAAAAGGATGTGGCGTTTATGTGCGTTCCTGAAAACCTCTCTTAATGTTCTCTACAGCTAATGTTAGCTTAGACATGGAGTCCACTAACGTCAACTGCACAGCACAACACAGACTCAAACACAAGCTAAAATAAAAGGTTTGCTGTTTTACAGTAACAGTGGCAAGGTTAATCTGTAATGATTCAACAAGGTCAACTACAACACATGAAATTAATGCTTATACAATGTTCATAATACCAAAAGAACCATTCTGTACTGTATTCTCAATGTGTCATGCAAAGAAAATGGATTAATTGAAACTATAGTCTGACATAGCCAGATATATATAGTCTATAGTGTAATTTTAACTACCTCAACTGTTGACATGATGCCAGTGAATTGCATATCCACATCGCTATAAGATTCTTTCTTGACTGCCATTTCCTCACCGCTGTCATTTTTGTTGTTTGTTATTGGGAGGAAAGTGTGTGCACGAGTAAGCAAGTACACCTGGCTGCAGTCTGCAGATCGGGGTGGGGTGCACGTGTCGTCCCGTCCCGTCCCACACTTACTCTGATTGGTTCATTCATCTTCAATAGGCATACTTGATAGAAAATGTTTCCGTAGTTGGTGTAGGTCAGAGTAGCGCATGGTTTGATGAGCGAATGTTATCAATCAAGTTGCAAAACTGTAAAAGACTTCCTATTCCAGTACAAGGGTGGTCTATTAGAGGAGAGAGCTTTCCAGACAATATGACCACACTGTATGGGGCCCTGGTTGTCATGGCAGAGAAACTCAAATCTCACACAGAAGTGTCTGACCTAAAGTGTCTTCATCCTATAGACCAGCGGTCCCCAACCTTTTTTGCGCCACGGACCGGTTTAATATCAGACAATATTTTCACGGACCGGCCTTTAAGGTGTGGCGGATAAATACAACAAAATAAAATGATACGACCGGCATAAAAACTGGGGTATTTTTTAAATATAATAATAAACGTGAATCCAATGTGTAGGCCTACTCGCAACTTTAGCAGCGTCCTCGTAACATCGCGCCTAAAGACAACTGAGAAAGCCTGAACACAAACAAAATGCCACCCAAAAGAAAAAAAACTGTTTTCGGCGCTGATGCGTTCATGTAACATGTAAGGGTGGCGCTGCCAATAAAACACCCAAAAGCTGTCACAACGAACCAGCAAAATTAATGATTATGAATATGTAAAATATAGTAGGAGACATTTTAATTGTTTATTAATAAACAAGTGTTTTCTGTGTTGGCTGCAAAGATGAAGTTGACGATGCCGACTCGCAATCTTCGCAGTATGTAGTGAACGTGCCAAAGAGAAATGTACATTTCATACGAATTACATAAGCAGACAGTCAGTTTTCTTTCGTTTTGAATTGTTCTGTTTAAAAGTAGACATTTCAAGCTTTCTATATATGTCTCAGGTCTGTGAGGCAAGTAGGCTACCTTATCACTGAGTTTCGGTTAATTTATGAGACCAGTTGGTTGATGAAACAGATTAAAATTAAGATAAAATTAATACAAAACGAAATTAAATTTAAAGACAGGCTTTGTGCTTTCTGTTTGAGTACTCTGTGAAAGTTTTAAAGCAGTCTTTTAGTGCCGCTTTCAGAGCGCTCACGTCCGTAACGGAGAACTGTCCCGTCTGTAAAGTTTTTTTTTTTTTTTTTTTTTTTTTTTTTTTTTTGTGAAATAAATTTCTAAATAAATGCGACTTATAGTCCAGTGCGACTTAGGCTATATGTTTTTTCTTCTTCATTGCGCATTTTTTGACTGTTGCGTCTTATAGTCTGGAAAATACGGTAAGTTATTCTTTCTGTGCGGCCCGGTACCAAATGCCCGGTGGTTGGGGACCCCTGCTATAGACCTTATGCACCAGAGAAATGAGGGCGCCGCCATTTTTAGAATATTGTCTTTTAACTTCCGTTTTTGCGGTCGCTCTGTATATTTCTATGGCGCTGCTGTCCAGAAGTAATTAGCTTTTGAAGTGGATTTACTTAATGTAAAGTTAACGAAAGTTATCATGAGGACTGTAATGTTTAAAGCAGATGACTTAAATGTCAGTCGACCGGTAAAACGAGCCGTTCATTAATAAATAATCAAAATCCTATATTCCCTATTGGGTTTTTGTTAAGGGAAAAACTGCCAATTGGCCAACAAAGTGACATCATACCTGCACCACTCTATAGACCTTATGTAGCCCCGCCCCTTTTCAGCACTGCACTCGTTGTCTTGTCTTCCGGTCTGTATTTTCACAGCGATCTTGCATTTATGAATGAACGGCTCGTTTTAAAATCTTCCCGACATTTGTTAAGACATCTACTTTAAACATTATAATCCACTCTTATGGACAGCGATGCCATAGAAATATACAGAGCAACCGCAAAACGGCAGTTCAAAGACAATATTCTAAAGTTGCGCTTGTTTCTCTGGCGCATAAGGTCTATAGAAGGCCTGTGTTAAACTCATCCTGTACCATTTTTGTTACAGACATGACGGACACCTAAAATCAGGTGTATTCTTAAACATAGCTATGCTATTACCATTTTACTTTTTTGCTACTTTCTCAGAACGTTTAAAAATATAGCTTGAGGAGTATTTCCCATGACATTTCTCAAAGGCAAGGTCCTAGTGTGATTAAGCATAGTGTGATTCCATTATGCCTCATGTCACCAGACAGAATGAAAGTGCACTGCTTTTTCTAAACGGAGCCTAGTGTTCAACCTTTTGTCTTTACTTTCCTTCATCATTTTCACACATACCAGTGCCAATCTAGTCTCTAAAAGTCATGATTATTGAGAAAAACATTTCATAAAATGAACAGTAAACCTAGACAGAAGTTTAACAAGACACACATTTTCCCCTCAAACTAGGTAAGCCACATATACATCCAACCTGAGACGCTGTGATAACACTACAGAGGAAGACACTGGCTGACTGTCCTGTCCTTGTAGGGTACGGTCCTGTTCACTACAATCCCTGACAGTCAGGCATGGGAAAAAATACTTAAGTCAATGTGGCTTTAACCTCATTAGGGCATATTGCCTCTGTGTTCCCGCTCATTTCACTGAGCGATCACAAACATATCCTTGTCGGAATATTTTTCAGTGGATAAGGACAAAGAGACGCCGTAAGGAATTGTGACAAGAAACAAAAGCAGGGAGACAGATAACAGGCCTTGTTTTAATATTACACAGAGCTGTACGTGTTAGGTGGGGTTTCACCTCGGCCTGAGCTGGACTGATTCATCGTGGCATTCCAGCTCATTTGTTTTACAGATGGGTTTCCCAGCTCACTCAGCAAAGAATTTGTTTTCCAAGTCTGAAAAGCAGACTCTTCAGAAATAGTCTCAGAGGGAAAGAGAGAGAGAGAATAAGTTGTGTATAAAAAAAGAAACAGGAGCAGTGGATAATGAAATGCTTTTTGGAAGACTGATGGGAGAAAGAGAGAGTAATGTAAAACTGATATATTCCTCAAATAAAAATTCCATTCAAAATACATAGTTTTGGGCTTTATTTTGTGTAACTTCCCAGCTAACCCGCGTTATTACTGTCTTAATTAAATAGTTCTGCTAAGCAGCTGTGGCCCAGTATTACCTAAAACTGTCTTTATAAATGATGAAGGATTGAGCAAGATTTGTTTTACAAACTTTAATGTTACATCAGTCGTTCACATTAGTGCTTGGCTAACGTATGCGCTGTTATTGATACAGTTCCTGAATGTGCACGGCAATAAATTGGAAATATACACATCAGTTTGTTGATGGGCATACACTTGTTAATGCTGATGGTGAGGAATAACAGTTGCAATATATCATAATGTGCGTCAAAATAACTACTGTATCACTGAGAAAAACGTCCTACTCAAGTCGTCCTTTTGATGGAGGTTTGGGTTGAATAACTATTTCTTCCCATGTTTTATCATCTGGCGTGTGCTTGGATTGATATAGTAAAATCGCCGCCATCGTTACTCTCTTTACAGTGTGTACAATCACTAAGCTTTAGGAAGCCTCTGGAGCTGAAGTTGAAGCCGAAGCCATTACCAGTTATGGTAATGGACTTTTCGTTTCCAATAAGTGCTATAAGCGGTAGGACCAATTGTAACAGACTGGGCCATCTGGCCAATCAGAACAGAGTAGGCTCGAAAAAAAGGGGGGGATTTAGAGAAAAACAATCATCCAACGAGTCGTTCGAGAATCACTGAAAAATGTGATGTGCAATAGCCTGGCTAACGTCAGACCAAGTCTCATTTGAGACTTGGTCTGGGAACCACGTGTTCATTTTCTCGTATTTGAGGCGTGGTTTACGAATGCCCAGAGCCGTTTATTGGGCGCTATGAATGTCTATCAAATGCGCCTGTATGTAGCTCATAGCCAATCGCTTCAATTATACCAGATGACGTATGTAGAGTGACAGAAATTCGACGAGGAAAAAGACGATGGGTCAAAGATTTATTTGTACACGATGGCGTTTAGCGAATATTACCGTTTGTGCAAGATAAACATGAGGGTAGAAGGTAACGTCGAGTCTGATGCCATGTTGGATCCATAGATATAAACAAACTGCTTCGGTGTCGTCATCGTCTTGCTGCTCCCTCCCCGTTCTGTGATTGGTTCCCTTTTTCAGGGGAAAATTTGGTCCATGGTGTCCAGACTGCCTAGCAGTGTGAATAAAATCGCGCTGCGAGCAAGGCAGTATGGGGAAACCCAGGCTAGATGTGCAATGTATATTATGAGAAAATTCAAGTGTTTTTTTTTTTTACCTTTGATGCATGTAAACCTGTTGTAGGAGACCTCCAAAACAAAATTAGGATCCTTTAAAATAGCATAATAGGGGCACTTTAAGTTAAATCTGTAAAACCTAAACCACAGCAAGGTGTTTTTTTTTTTTTTTTTGGTAATGGTTGTTGTAAGCGCAATGGCATTAGTAGTACATTTAACATTTAGCTCAAATGATCTATAGGGAATTTTAATAATTAATCATGAATAGGATTAATATTTTGCATATTACAGTTACATTAATTTATTTGAAGTTGAAAATAGATCGATTTGTATATATGAATAATCAATCACAACGAATTCAATTCATCATTCATATATCAATAATCCTATTTCAGATCGATTATGAGATAACCCTTAATGGAAAATTAATGTAATTATCGAACAGTTGTTTGTCCCGCAAACGACCATAAGATTAACTTACTAACCTTCTCAATAAAGTTATCACTTCTTATAACTTCAAAAAGGAATAGCTTCTGGCCATGAAACCACTCTTTTTGTCCTTATAAAATTTAGGTTACTAAACCATAATCAAATTGTAAAGCCTGTAGCTAGATCAAACATTTCAGGGACTTGTAATGTGAGAATTATAGACAGGATCAATCAAGTAGCCTATATATGGAATTTTAATAATTGGACTAATACATTGAACTAAGGAATACAAAATACTACAATTTACACGAGTAACTATGTATGTACAGGACACGTAAACAAAATACAAGACTAAACGAATAACAGATGAGAGAGGGAGAGGATGAAAGGGAGAAAGTGAAACTAAAGTTCAGGATGAGAGAGATCACCGAAATGATCTCAGCATGGCAAAATCACAGGCAATGTAACCTTGAGAGACAGCAAGGAATCAAATCACATTAAAAGTTCAATAAACTTATCTTGCAAAATGGTTCTCTTTGTTGCTGAAGAACGCAGAGTCGTGCGTGCATCGTTAACTGTACGTTCACACCGCCACCGGCGAGAGCGGCAAAATTCGCTCTCGCCGCCCTGCCACCGACGCCGTAGAAAGATTCGGGGACGCTCTGACGCTCTGACGTAGATTAGAATGCGTGATTTTTTTCCTCTCAGGCGGAGGACTTCTACATTCTGATTGGTTGCCGCCGAACCGCGTCATAGCTTATTACCATAAAGTTGACTTGATTTCAACTCCTCTCGCCGCTCTCGCCGTCCAAGACGCGCCGCGCCGCCCTCGCCGGTGCTCGCCGCCGGCTCTCATTGAAAATTAATGGCTTCCGGCCACTTTGCCGCTCTCGCCGCCGGTGGTGTGAACGCACAGTAACGGTGCGTTTCCACTACAGCGGCAAAAGTCCGCTCAGTGCCGCTGGCAACGCTATAACGCCTCCGCTTTGGGGTGTGTCATTGCGAGTGTGTTTAATCGAAGTTTTTTTTCAACACACGGACAGTATAATCACCAGAAATGCACGCGATTACATTTACAGATAGACAAGCTTTGTTTCCAAATGCACCAGCAAAGATATCCTTTCAATTTTATAAACTTTTATTAACCCAGCCAATATAATCACAATGAACACATCCAAAATAAAATATTTAACATATATATAACAACTGCAAAGCGTCTAATTTGTAAACAAAATGATTTACGCACTAAATCCAGCATAAACTCCAGCAAAATTTGCATATTTTTAAACTCTCAAAACAGATGTCACATCACGAACCTCACAGCAATTGGCTGCCGACCGCGTTTTTCGCTTGATATTTGCATAAAGTCAAAAACTGCCCAACCTTTTTGACGCTCTCGGTCGCTCTCAACGCTTTCTCCGGTCCGCTGGCAATCCCAAAATGCACTGCGCGAGCGTGAAGCTCAACTTCCATAGGAATGAATTGAAAACGCTCGCTCCGCTCCGCTCGCAACGCGCCAGTGGAAACGCACCATAAGAGCAGCGTGCGTGTGTTTCTTTAAGAAAAGCAGGGCTTGCTTCTGTGAGCGCGGCCGCGGGCTGTTCAAGTCTCTTTAAAGTTGAAGTTGCCGGCTACGTTTGCTTCGCTGAACGTAGGGAGAGTCCGAAGATGAAAATAAATAAAAGACTTAAAGAAAAAGAAAAACGGAGAACGCTCCCAAAAAGGGAGCCATATGGATCTTCTCGCTGACGAAGAGGGTTCGTGAAAGTGCTCACGGAAGATTTCCTGAGTCGGTCTTTTATGGAAAAGATGGGTTGACGCCTCTGTTCGCGCGAACAACCAATGAACGTCCAAAGATCTGAAGCGGGAAAAGTTCCTTTGTCTCTGGGGGAGACACCCACTCGAGGGAGTTATGGTGTTGTCTTAATACTCTAGTTAGACGATTCATATAGTAATAATCATATCATTGCAATCTATTATCGAGATTCAACTCCGTTAAGTCTCAAGATTTAAAATGATATAAAACATGTCATATGAAAGATTATAGGAATACACAAAGTTACATAAGATATGCAGAATTACACACATTTAAAGTTTCCTCACACGACTATCAAGCCCTGATATCGGCTACTATGACACGGGAAAATCAAATCCATGTTTACACATTTCTTAAGTGGTTATACACATAGAAAATGTAGGATTTAAATAGGAGTAAAAATTAACACTTTAATTCTGCTCCACTCCTAAAATCTCCGTTGCTTGACATTCCAAACAAAGTGGGGGGGGGGAAGGCAATTGCCAGAGAACGTTGGTGAACATTCTCTAACTAAAACAATATTGATTAAAGAATACATTTCAAAACCCAGGGCCGGCCCGAGGCATAAGCGAACTAAGCGGCTGCTTGGGGCCCCCTCGCCACCAGGGGGCCCCCAAGCGAGTTTTTTTTTTTTTTTTTCATATTAATTAAATTAAACAAGTGACAAATGAATGAATGGATTAATAATTCAAGACAATATATACCTGCCTACAACTGCTGCTGTGTCTGCCAGTGTTTGAGTCATGCGCATAACCTTGCGTGCATAGACAATTCGTGCGCGAAGTCACGGTAATGTTAAGCCATGTCACAAAAATTTGATTTGATCAATGATTTATCCTTTAAATTTAATGATATTCAGAACAGAACAAGAATAAAAAAATAACTATAAACAAGCCAAAATGAAATAATTTAAAGCGAAAGTGAAAGCGACATTGGGCTCAAGTATCTCTCTCATTAGAATCAAAATGTTTCAACATTCGCGATGGATTTGGATGGTAAACTATTATTTATTATAGGCTTCTTTGTACTTCACCCACGTTCCAATATCGAGGGGAAAAAATCATTCTCTTCACATGCGCAAAAATGTGCTTGAGATCCAATATCGAGGGAAAAAAAAAATCATTCTCTTCACTCACATGCGCAAAAATGTGCTTGGAAACATCACAGTGGAGCGGTGCTTAGGCTACGCAGCGCTGAATGGTACGAATTGTAGGCTACTACTGACTATTTAAACAGAGCAGTGTAATTTTTATATGTTAGGTTGACTATTTTATTATTATATTTTATTACGGCTATAACGAACAGGCTGCGATGTCAAGATTGCAATGCTGGAATATGTTCATATGAATATGAATATGTGTGTGTGTGTGTGTGTGTGTGTGTGTGTGTGTGTGTGTGTGTGTGTGTGTGTGTGTGTGTGTGTGTGTGTGTGTGTGTGTGTGTGTGTGTGTGTGTGTGTGTGTGTGTCACATAGAAAGTTTCGTTATCTCTCTGTGGGTCCTTTTGAAGCTCCCCACAGGGAAGAAGAATGTTGGTTTCAGGTTTCTGGAGTATCTCTGAGATGCCATAAGTGTCGAGAAGCCTCTTGCTGCAACCTGCGGTGGACATCCAACCCGGCCCACATCCAAGTGTGACGTCAGAAGCCATTAGGCCGGCACGCCCATGCCCAAATTGGACACATTCTCATTAACGAAGAAGCATCGAGAAGAGAAGACAAGAAGACGAAGGTAACTGCGAAACAAAATGCACAAAACAAGCCACGCGGTTTTAGTATAAATACTGTTCAACATTATACGAATGAGTTGTATGAGAATGAAATGTTACCTGTTGAAAGCAGCTCTTATTACTTTAATAATAGTTTATGAGGTCAGTGCAGTGCGACTGATCACTTGACTAGCATGCCTGCTCCGAGCGCGAAAGTCCGCGATATGTAATAAATTGTCAAAATATGGATGTAATTCGAATGAATAAGATTTGATGATGTTGTTTTAGAACTATGAATTATCTTCAACTTACATATTTGGTCATTTAACTCTCCTGTGATGTCTCTTAACTGAGTTGTGTGTTACATTGGCTGAGTGTATTTCGTATCGGCAAGTTAACCTTAACTAACGTTAAGGGTAGATATGAAAATTATATTATTTCAGTGCTTATGTGTGACGTTACATTCTGTAAATCTTATTCTGCTTCTAGAGAATTTGAGAATTGATTGTCACTCTGTCAGTTGTAACTGCATATTGAAAATTTTTAAGTTGTTCAGTCATTGCTATGTAAATAATCTATGTTCAGTCATTGCTATGTAAGTGTATTGCTTATGTAAATAAGCAATACACGTTTAGATAATGTAATGTGATGATAAACTGTTGTAATATGCATAAGTTGGTTGTAGCACAATATTTTGTGTTTCCACAAATATTTTTTCATATAATATAAATAAATGCATGTATATATAAATAAATTCATTCTTGAATCATTCTCGAGTTTTTCCTTCTTATATCTGGCCATATCATTTAGTGACTGCATATGATGATTGCATCATTATTTTCCCTGATAATGAGCAAATTAGTTAAACTTAAGGAGGTTAATCATTACAATTCAATAAACTAAGACTCACTCCAATTTTTCAGTTGTTTAAAGATTGATATACATTTTTTAATTGTTTTGTGTAAATTAAAATTTACCCATGTGTGTAAACTTGATGTATTAACACAAAATATTAATTTGTGACCAAGATATTTTAAACTGATGGTATTTTGATATGTTAAACTAGCTTACTAAATAAGTGAGGGATTAACTGGTTTTTATGTGTTAGAAAATTATGCAAAAGTTCCTTTATTTTAGTAATTCAACATAGCTGTAAGCCATAATAATCAAATTTAGAACACATAAAGGCTTGAAATATCTCACTTTGCATGTAATGAATCTATATTATATATTAGTATCAGCTTTTAGTTGAATTACTGAAATGAACTTGCACAATATTTTTTTTCAAGTTTCACCATATTGTTTTTTTTAACTTAAGGTTTACTTAAATTCCATTCTGCTGTTCTATTGTTTTATTTGCTATAACAGGAATTAATAAGTGAAGTCTTAATTTGGTTGTAAAAATGCAATATTTCTATAAACACATAGAAAGAAATGTAAAAAAGTTTACATTTATTTTTTTTATTTAGAAGGGGTAAATATATGTGCAATTTGGAGTCCACATATAATTAAGAAAGTGACAAACTCGTTTTAGTTTAAGTATATGCTCCCTTAAACGTTTATTATAGCAAAACCATGATTATTGATTACCATTTGTGTAACAGAAATACAAAAATATTGTTTTAACGTACATTGTTTACTTGTATTACCATGTCATTGACTTACAAAACCAGTGAGCAATGCAGATGTAACGTATGACCATGGCATGTGGGCCTACCATTTTTATTATAAACCAATAACTATGATAACCATATGATAACCGTAAACATTTCCTACAGAAAGTACAGCGCCATTTTGCGCATGCGAGTCACGTGCCGTATTTGGATATGGGCGTGTCTTCTGACGTCACACTTGGATGTGGGCCGGGTTGGATATCCACCGCAGGAAATGAGTCACGTGCCGTATATGGACATGGGCGTATCTTCTGACGTCACACTTGGATGTGGGCCGGGTTGGATGTCCACCGCACGATGCAGCGAGCTGTACTTGTAAGTGTCAGAAAAGTCCATTTGCTCCAGTCTCTCTGGAGCTGGCGTATGATTTATAATTTTGAAGTCAAGAGGTTACAAGCTTTAGTAAGCTTAGCAAAGAACGTTTTGGGGAGGGATGTGCTTAGAAAGCACAGAGAGTCCGAATTTGTTAATTCAGAATCAAACGAACGAATGATTCAAATAGCCCCGTCGCTACATTGTAGTGAACAGCAGATGAACAGTTCATCTGACACTCACACGCACTAAGAAATGTGTGAGTCCATAACTATTTTGGTACAATATGTGATCAAAATTACAACATCGTGCACAAGTAAACAAGCTCAGGAATTTAGTGGGTTGCACGTCTTTCCACATAATACTTTGTCAACACAGCTGGGAACTTCTGCAAAAAAGGTCCTTAAGCTTAAATGTAGATGCCCAAACACATGTATGAAATACACTGAACACAGCATCACGTGACAAAAGCAAGGATTCATTAGAGAAAAACACGGGTATAGATTTGTATACAACTGAAGATGGATGATGTTTTATTTAAAAGTACAAAGGAAGAAAACCATCTGGGCCAACAAATTATTGAAACCAGGTGACTTCTCATATTTTAACAGTGAATAAAAAATATTAAAAAAAGAGCACTGAGATAGGGAAGTGCATTTGTTTCACAAAAAAATTACAGTACAAACATTACAGCATATCCTGCATTTCATAATCGCAGTGTTATCAGTATGACCCTGATGTTCACTAGCTGTGAATCTCTCAAAACTCAAGACTCCTTTAACAACCACCTTTGACATCAGAGATGGGCAGGATGGTCAGTTAGTCACACAACAACTAGTTAAAGCAATAAATGATTTATGAGAATTTTCATCTTAAAAGTCAGCCCTCCATGCTGCTGGTGTCGGACTTTAAAAATCACTACAGCAAAAACTACAAGTCTAACTATATAATATAAAAGCTCAAACATTATTAAATACAAGTAAATGGTCAGTAATAAAATAGGAAATAAACAAATTACAAGCAACAGCACAAATAAATACTGCAAAACAAAGATACAAATGAACTAAAACAATGGTTTTCATGAATATACCTTGGAGGGGTAAACCAATATTCAGTATCGTATCAGTTACAATTCTGCAATTTTTGCCAGATTGGGTATCTGTCTGGCAGGTCTGATCTAAATCCAATATTGTGCGTATTCATGGTTGTTACGGTTTAGCTCAACAAAAGGCAAAAAGCATTATAAAGCATCATAAAAAGTTCCTTTAGTTAACAGTAGTGAATTCATTAGTTAACGAATGAAAATTATTACACTTCTATTATTATTTAATTTTAGTTAATTTCAACATTTTCCCTATTAATACATTGTTAAAATCAAAAGTTGTGTCTGTAAATATTATTTAATGGGTCTGAGCCATAGACTGTAAAAAAAGATGGACGACGCCCCTTCGCTCTCTTCCATTGATGAGAACTGAAGCCGCCAGTGTCCCGATATGGCGCTGACATATTGGAACTTGAGTCTGCGCAGTAGCGATCTCGGGACCAGTGCTGCGCAGTAGTGAGCAGGAAGTAAAGCCGTGAAATCAACGCTCCGCCCTCACGCTAGCAATTCTGCACACTTTTTAAAAAATGTATTGCAGTACGACAAGAGGCTTGTTAAAATAAAGTAAATACAATCTCCTCAGTCCTCCGAAGATCCCGAAAAAAATGTCCGTTGGTGCTTCAGTGACTACTTCGCTCAGAGAACCTGTCAATCACAGCTGTCAATCATGACGTTACACCACCGCATCACGTAGGCTAACTAACTAAAAACCAACTTATTTTTGAAACAGACACTTGAACTTACATCAGCGTGATAAAAACGACAGCAAATGAAAGAAACCACCTTTGGAAAAAAGATATTTGAAGTGTAATTTAATTGTTTAGTTGGCCTCATGTCCCGTTGAATAACACGGGGAGGCGGGGCTTATGACCTATACTAGGACCAGTCACCGGGGGGCGACCGAGAGGTTTTGGCTTCACTTTTCAGGGCTTGTGCGGCACACTTGGTCTGAGCTAACATAAACTAACATCAGTTAGCCTAAATCAGTTGCATATTTTAGTAACTAATGAGACCTTATTGTAAAGTGTTACCAGTTGTTCTTCATAATTCTTTTGCACATTTGCTACATCAAGCCAACGTGCAAACTATCGCAAATCAAAGTGAAAGTATAAGTCGCAGAAGCTTAACACAATCATCTTCATTAAAAGTAAAGGTCTGTGTATTGCATGTAGAGCGGGAATTGAAGATCGGATTTATATACGTTTTGCGAAAACATTTGTGACCAGGTGTAAATGGAATCGTTTTGATAAATCAGATAGCTATCTGATCAGTAAAAACACAAGAAGTGACCAGGTGTAAACTACGGTGACGCATTGCTGCCACATACATATCATTTTTTCCACTCAATTACGTCGTAATAACGAGATCTTATGTCGTTAAAACGACATCTTTTTTCGTAATAACGAGATGCTATGTCGTTAAAACAACATATTTTCTTGGCCTTATAAGGACATGTGAAGTCATGTAAAAAAATGCCTTTATCCACATAAAATTGACAGCCTATCGCGCCTTTATCACACTTCTACATTCAAAAAGTTGAAGAAATAGCAGCCCCCAATGGACATTCATGTTAAAAGATCAGATTCTGTACACACCTTATTAATAGCAGATGAGCCCAGAATACGAACATTGCGTTTAATTGCACATTAGGCTAAGCGTTTTCCTCCCATAGAAAACCCTTATAATAAAGAAAAAGCTTAATGTGGCTTGATAGGCTACTTCAGTGATAAAGATCAAATGCTGTACACACCTTATTAATAAACCATACTATCCTACAGAAAAGCAGATGAGCCCAGAATATGAACGCAATGCATTTAATTACATTAAGCGTTTTCCTCCCATATAGAAACCCTTTAAAGAAAATATAGGTGGCTCTTGTGCTTTCTATGAGAGGATGGCATTGCGGTGCACAGCAAATCCTTTAAATGGTAGCTAGCCTATTCAATGCAAAACAAAAATGAAAAATATAAGTAGCCAAAAAAAATACAAATTATTGTGGCATTAATTAGCCCACAAACAATATTTATTTTAAAGCCTAAATTAATTTATTTAAAGAAAACACCAGCGTTGGGCGTTTATCTGTATAGGCTAAGTGTTTCAGCCACCCTTTTCAAACTGGCGCAATAAAATGCAACAGAATTTGATTTGTTAAACATGAAGAGGATTATCCGTCTGGCATGGCCGCTCGCTCTAACGTTAACCTAGATAAATGTTCGCTATTATTAGGTGCATATCCAAGTGTTTGTGCGGAGTGTGGAGCGCGCACTGCATGACATGGAGGCGCCGGTGCCATCACTCGTATTTTCCTATCAACAGTGGAAACAACTTAAAATACTCAATTTCTGGTCATACAGAAAATAATAATACTGTACATCTGTCGCAACTACTTTTATTTGTGTAAACTCACAACAACAAGAAAATGTTGTTCTTTTGTAAAATAAAAGAAAACGAACAGGGCGCGCTTTCATGATCTCTGTGAATTGGAGCGCGTCTCAAAAATGAACTGAAAAACAGTGTAGAAAAGCCTCACAGACATGAGAAATATAGCTATCTATATAAAGCTTATAAAAAAAAGTCCACCAACGAAAAAAATCCAATCGGAAGCAAATACGTACGGTACCATCTGATTATGTAATCCTGTCCGTATATATAAAAGGCGCATCTCTTGAGGCTAAATTACAGAGAGATGTATGGAGATATATTTGCAGGCAGCCTACACTGATTTAGAAAAGACTAGTTCATTAATAAATAATTAAAATGCTTCGTTATTTTTTTCAGACACATTTATTATTATTAGTCTACTTTTGCCGGTGCTTTGCGTCAAGTTTTATGCATGCGCTTGAGCGCGGAATATAGGCTATAGCCTACATGCACCCAGGATTGAATACGTGCGACTAGTCCAAGTCTAGAAAAATCTTTATGGTAACTCTAATCAATAGCATACATTTAATATTTATTATTTAATATTGACATTATTTAATTAGTAATCAGTATCATTTACTAGCTCTTTACATTAAATTAGTTGAGTTAGCATAATTAATGAACTAATAAAATAAAGTTTAAATTAAGATACTACCGATAACCATATATTTCTATATAGCATTGCTTATTCCACCACACAAAGGACTGTTTATAAGGTGACAATCCGTTATACATGTGAAGATTGTAGGCTGTATCTTGAAGATTTTTGTATTGTATTGTACCTTCTGTTATAAAGATGAAGATTGAAATTTCGTTAATTAAACAAAATATGAACACAATGTTGTAAAAAATAAACAACTTAGGCTATGTTCTGTTAGATGTGTTTTGACTATTTTTGTTTAATTATATCTCTAGGTAATGAAGATATAGGCCTAGCCTATTAACAAAAATAATTATTATATATAATATATTATATATAAAAAAAAAACTTATAGGCGTATATAAAATATATTTTAAAAAAAGGGCCTCATTGTTTAATTTTGCCTGATTGGGGGCTGCTACTATTTGCTTAAGCTTTTTGAACGTAGAAGTGTGATAAAGGCGTGATAGGATATAAATTTTATGTGGATAAAGGCATATTTTGTACATGACTACACATGTCCTTATAAGGCCAAAAAAATATGTCGTTTTAATGACATAGCATCTCGTTATTACAAGAAAAAGATATCGTTATAACGACATAAGATCTCGTTATTACAAGAAAAAGATGTAGTTTTAACGACATAAGATCTCGTTATTACGAGAAAAGATGCCGTTAAAACGACATAAGATCTCGTTATTATGACATAATTGAGGGGAAAAAATAATATGTACAGTATGTGGCAGCAATGCGTCACCGTATTAAACATTCCCTTAGAAACAGCAATAATCTCCGGCAAGATAAAGTCCTATTATGTTAATCCACAGACCTTTATCTACAGATCAAGTATAGCCTAATAATGGGAACATTTGAATCATCTTGGAGAGTTTTTCCATGCTTTACTGACTGTCGTAACCTAACAATGACTTGCTGTTTGAATGCTGAATGGAGAATAATTGACAACCACGGCAGAGGGAAGAGGTTCCGTCAACTTTAATTTAACGATGTAGATATTTGTCTGTCCCCACGTTACTATGTTGTATGTAGAGGTCAGAGGTCAACTTTTCTAAGCATGCAGTAGGGAATCGTGTTCAGCGGTGACCTGACATCTCTCTTAATCTCACTGTCGATCTGCTGCTCTTCCACGTCCCACCTTGCCATTTCCTGGGTAGTGACAGGAAGTTCATAACTGTAAATATTTACATGGGCTCAAAGTTTGTTTTTGTTTTTTTTACACTGTTTAGGATCAGGAGCTACAGAGCCTGTGTCACACTGAGCAGGGATGTTCCACTGATACATTTTTGAGTGTTAATAATGAAATGTCAATGGAGTATATTAGAAATCTGCCAATAGGCTACATATTTCAAAATTGTTCAGACAACTCAACAACTTGACGAAATTTGTAAGTATGCAGTTTTGCACATCACAACGGGAGCAAATGATGATAAATATCGATATTGATCTATGAAAATATTATAAATATTAAATAAATATTTAAAAAAAGTGAAATATAAAATAATCATATTTTTTGCCATATTGCCCAGACATAATAACATCCCTATATGTTGTATTATTCTAATTTAATTGGTTGGTTAAAATGCAAGAATTATACATTAAATTGCCCTTACAAAGGTAAAAATGCCCATAACAGGTAAAAATCTAAAATTTTATTGGAAAAGTTAATAACTGACCTCACCATGAAAGACAGCACTTCGACAACTGTCCCGCAACACTGATTTCACCACCTTGCAACAAAGAGGCTTCTGTCCACCTCTGCTTTTACATGGATCGAAATAAACAAGAGAAGAGAAGAATCATAAGCTCTCAGATGCTCTGTTGGAACATGTTCAAGCTTTGCAATTCTCCTCAGGCGTTTAAAACCATGATTTACTTTACAGGAACCAGGGCTGCATTCACAAAGAATTTTATCTTATGCTCTGAAGAGTTCCTAGCTAGGCGCTTTAGCCTAAAACCTATTACCTTTTTTCTCTATTTACTAACACACACAGAGTGGTTGTTTGGAAGAGAAGTGCAGGCAGACATTGAGAGAGAGAGAGAGAGAGAGAGAGAGAGAGAGAGAGAGAGAGAGAGAGAGAGAGAGAGAGAGAGGAGAGAGAGAGAGAGAGAGAGAGAGAGAGAGAGAGAGAGAGAGAGAGAGAGAGAGAGAGAGAGAGAGAGAGAGAGAGAGAGAGAGAGAGAGAGAGAGAGAGAGAGAGAGAGAGAGAGAGAGAGAGAGAGAGAGAGAGAGAGAGAGAGAGAGAGAGAGAGAGAGAGAGAGAGAGAGAGAGAGAGAGAGAGAGAGAGAGAGAGAGAGAGAGAGAGAGAGAGAGAGAGAGAGAGAGAGAGAGAGAGAGATTTACAAAACCTTTATTTTAAAACAGCACTAAATTTTCAACAATTCACATTATATGAAAACAGATTAAAATAAATAAAAAAATTGAAAATTGAAAATTACATTTTCAAAACCAGATGTCCATCAGAAACACACAAAACATCATTAACACACCACAGATCATTGAAACCCATCTCATTTTTTACAAGATTATAGTATGCAAATTCTATCCTTAATCTGCCAGCTACTAACTTCATAAACATCATTTCAACATTTATACTATTAAGCTGTATACCCTGATTTTTCCTGGTTTTCCATATTGCCAATTTCGCAGTTCCGATTAGATAATTTAACAGACACATCTTCCTTCTTTTTGAAAAGTTATATTTCACACCCCCTATAAAAACTTCATCTGAGAAATCTT